>NC_068422.1:14701652-14751652 GCF_023373465.1 Oncorhynchus keta | reverse complement strand
GTGGTCTATTTATATCCAGTATCCATTGACATAAACGTTTAAGGGGGCGTGAGAGTGGGGAGTATCTCTTTAAATTTAACATAACGTGGAGCGTGCTGCAGTCGCATTACACTCCGGGTGCCAGTGGTCTATCCTAACGGAAGCATCATATCGGAACCTAAACATTGCATTCAGTCTTGTACATTGGCAGAAGAATAGCCCACGGGTTATTCAATTATGGCGCTTTTGTGAAGAGTTACGCAGTTTCGCTTGAGGAAATGGCAGATACAGGTTTGTGGGTTATGAGGGCGCAAACCGCGGCCGCATCGTTTGACAAGCATCATGTTTGATACGAAGTCCTTGTAAGCGTTGGTCTTGCATTGCATTAAAAGTGAATTCGATTCCGTCCATGAGTCATTGTCAGTGCAGGCGCTCATCAACCGTTAAAATAGCCAGTCCCCGTAACATAGGGGAAAACATTGCATTCTGTCAAATATTGTTGTGCATGTCTTTAATCCCTGTCCAGTTCACATATCCATTTTATAATGTTCTGAGCGTGTGCGTATGTAGGGGGGAGTCTCGTGACGTTCCCAATTCTCTCAAGTCACAAGTGTGCTCGTGCGATGACGTCATTCTATTTAGCAACTGTCAAAGTCAAGAAGCTACATTGGGTAACGTCATATAGCAACGTCATGGAATCTGACTTCCCGGTAATGACATGATTACATCGTATAGATGAAAAGACATGCATTTCCTCGATTTTCAAAAGTTATTATAGGCTATTTATGTGCTTGGAGTAGACTGTGAGCATAGCAGCATTACCATTAACATCCTCCCACACACACTCTCCTCTTTCTCCCTGATTGATGTTTGTCTCCAACGTTCTGTGTCACAGGGGAACGTGGAATATCTATTGAAGTGGAAGGGATGGCCCCCCAAGTGAGTATCATCTCTATGATGTCATCATCATATCCAGTAATCCAGGACCATGAGTCATGCAGAGTATTATTGGATGGATGAGTAACCATGGCGATGTCTTTGTACAGATACAGTACATGGGAACCAGAGGAGCACATCTTGGACCAGCGTCTGGTGCTGGCCTATGAGGAAAAGTAAGTCCATGAGACACTGTAGAAGCCTTACCTAGCTAACGAATATCATAGCACTGTAGTCATAGTAATATTAATACACCGTACTGTAGTAATAGTAAACTATGCCTGTTTGTACTGACTGACCTTACCATTCCACCAGAGACCAAAAGGACAGAGCTCTAGGGTACCGGAAGAGAGGACCCAAAGCTAAAAGGCTTCTACTACAGGTGGGATGGGTTCATGTTAAATGTATCTTCTCCTGTGTCTGTTTAGACAGAGTAATACTTGTTGGCATACTAACTAAAGGGGTAAGGATGTTGGAGAAACACTGCTACTAAATAAGACATGTTTATTATTCCCCTCTCTGTAGAACACTATTTACACCATGGATCTCCGTAGTGCCCACAAGGCCCCAGAGAAGCCTCCAGCTCGCCTACGTCTCTCCCTGACTCGCTCACTGGACTCTGAGGCAGAGGATCCAACCTACGGGGCCTGTAGACGGAGCCTGCACCCCCACCTGGACCACCACAAAAACAAACCCAGGAGGTCACAGTTCGTGCACCTGGCCTCTCCCCCTGGTCCCCCTACCCCCACACAGGACCCCACACATGAGGACTGGGGAAGGAGGGAAGAGGAAGATGAGGAGGAGGAAGCTCGACAGGATGAGTCAGAGCGAGAGACAGAGATCTCCAGCGGCATTCTGAATGGTAAGTGTGTTAGTCGGTCACAGGAAGTTTCTGTTCTGCCTAATCACCAAATTGACCTAATTCTAGACTGTGTATGTGTGTGTGTCAACCTGTTAGTAGGTATAGTACAGGAGGCCCGCTGGGCAGACAACCAGGAACATAAGCACAGCAAACAGACACAAGTAATGGCAAGAGAGAGGGTTGACAATAGGGTTTCATGTATGGCGCAGAACAGTACATGTCAATCTTCCTGGTAGAACACAGATGGCCTATGCATAGCCTACAGGCAATGTACTCATCATGCAAGCAATGCACAGTGCTCTTATCAACCTTTGTCAGTGAGTTCATGATATCAGGAACGAAAGACAAATGAGATGCACAATCTAGGTCACCATAGAAACGTAACTTAATAATAAGTTTGTTCTTGAATTGCGGTGGCATTTGCATCTCCTGGCTTTGCAACCATGGGAAACACTTTAAAATTACAAATAGTTACAAATCATACATGTTTTTTTGTTTATAATGAACTAAAACATAACGGATGATGTTTATATTGCAAAACCTTACCTTAATGCATTGTATAAAGTACCAAGAGCAAGCAAATTGGTTTGTCCCTGTAGTGATGAGTAGAGTTGTAATGATAACTTTTGGGCGGTAAAAACACATATGCATAAATATTAATATAATAACCATCATATTGTGACGGCCCTGAATTTTTCTGAACCGTCTCAGTGCTTCTCCTTCCAATAGGGCGCTTTCCCTTTAATTCCCAATTAAATAGCCAGCATCAGCTGCGCAAAAGTGGGGTTGGGATGGAGACGTGAATGAGGATGTGTTCAACCCTCAGTTCCGAAGCTTCTCTATTCCGTTTGTTTTGTTGCCGTTAAACGTGTGTTTTGTAGCTGATAGAGGAATTTCTAATTTCCTTATTGTTTTGCAGCCAAAACCAAATTCACACTCTTATCTATTTCATGATAAGTTGTAAGTTTATCATTTGCATGAATTAGCAAGAGACCAGTCTTAAAAACAAGTTCAGCATTTATTCTTGATGAGTACTGACCCAAAATACAAAGAACATTACATTTTAAAGAGAGATCATAAAATGACGTCATCAGTTTCACACTCCCTCCCATCCTTACAATAGCGTAGTATACTCAGGCCTGGAGATCTTCTTCTCCCCTCATAAAACAGACATTCCAATCTGTCTAAAAGATATACTTTTTCTCCCCTAATGGAACATAACCCAAACATTCTTATCTTGTCTGAAAAGCTATAACATCTCTCCCCCTTAAACCTCCCAAGAGGCACAGACAATTAATTCGTTCTGCTTACATTTTCAGTAACAGCTTAACCAAAAACTCATACTTTTCATATCATAACATAATAGTATTAGAATAAATGGTTCTAATCAATAATGTATACATAATTAATAATTTCAACTATAATTTCCTCTAACAGTAGCCTAATAGAGTTTACCCAGGATCGGATCCAATCTTTGCGTCGTCCGTGGACTACACCTCTCCGTTCTTTGTGGCCTTTCTCCGCTGGAGATCTGTTGGCGGATTGGATTGTCTGTCTGACCGACTGACTACAACCTTTTTTGTATACGGTATTTCATTTGTTTTGATGTGAGGTATACTGTGATGATTTATGTAGTTAGTTGTAGTTGAGGACTTAGTAAGAGTTGATACGCTTTAAAGTTCTGTGGTAAAATAATTGTTATATTGATTGTATGATTAATACTGGGTTTACGCTACACTTGAATGAACGGACAAACATTGCGTGACTAAGGTCACGGGAGTTTCCTGAACCCCTTTACCGGGCAGGACTCTTTTTAGACCCGAGGTACAGGACATTTCTAGAAGAACCAGAACTCATTGTGATATTATTATATGTGTGTGTAATCATTGATGTTGCTAATACAACCCACACAAAATAATATAGTTGTTTTTGAAGTTCTTTCCAATGTTTTAAGGGTTTATGAAAAGTTTATTTCCATCCTGACTTTTACATAAGTGTTTTGTATTGGTGTAGACTTGACGGACCAGATGGGACTCATTCCCTCCCAAACCAAAAGGAGAAACCAATGTTTTCTCTGTTAGGCACAACCTACCTGGCACCCCTATAACTAATAACCTCAAGTCAAAACCGTTACAATATGGAAGTAAATTTGGAGTCATGGAATGATATGGTGTGTGGCCCTCTCACTAGGACTCGGGAAACCATCCAGTTGATTAGGCTACAGATGAAATAAATGATAATGAACTTCACAGGGTGGTGAAAGTGCAAGGTGTTAAGCTTGATGCTCCTGTCTAATAAATATTAAGGGTCTTATTCTGGTGACATGATGATCGATGCTTGACTGACGTTTGACAAATATTCTCGCTGTTGTCCATAATAATCTCATCATGTAGACTAGCCAACCTGCACAGCCTACCTGCACTGTAGCCTACCTGCACTGTATCTGTGAGGTGTTGGCTAGAGCACGTGTCAAGACCAGAGTAGGCACATTTGCTATTGTTTTTCATAAAACTATGGGTAGAGTTGAAAATGCGATGTAAACACATTGAACTTTAGTTTTTTATTTGGTACATGAAAACCTAAACAAAAAGTACATTTTGTATGCACTACATCATCGCGCACTGATTTTTTTTATCCTCAACAAGTGGATTTTGTGGAAACATACCACTGGTGGGAAAATGTTTATATTTTCCTTACACCGATTCTAGAATATTCTCATGCAATTCTGTCACCAATTGAATGGATACCTAGCTACTGTGAGCAAAATCATTCAAAATATAACTTTAGTCAATTGTGTTTAAATGGTTAATGACCTTAGATGTATCCATTTGTGGTCTCCAATCCAAAAATGCTCAGTTAACACCAATGACAACTAAAATGTATCATCATTGATGTTACAACTCCTACTGGAGGCACAGTGTTATTTAACCTTTATCATAATGATAAAAACTGTTAAAAGTCATGAAGCTGACATATCAGTTGATTTAGAATGGGAAGCTGTACACATACATTCAATACATGTGATAGACTTGATGAAATCCCAGCAAACTTACCCTCTTGTTCTCTCTCCCTCTTTCCTCCGCTCTCCCCTCCCATTAGGGCAGAGTAGGGCAGAGGACTGGATATCCCTGATTGGCTCAGAGGAAGTGACCGTGTCAGAGAGGTCGGACGTTTGGAACCCAGTGAATGGTCCAGGGGAGGTGACCGTGACTGACGTCACCATAAACTCTCTCACAGTGACTTTCAGAGAGGCCCTGGCAGCCAAAGGCTTCTTCAGAGGCTGGGGCTTAGAGTTCTAGAGAGTTCTAGAGGTTCTTGAGTTTTATCGTCACACTGTCGGGAATGCGTGAACTCTTTCTCCTCATACGTTTACCCTTCTTCCCTTTCTGGCCTTGTGAGTGACCTCTGTCCACACTATAACTTCCTCTTCTGTTCAATACGCAGACTGTAGTGTACAGTATACACCGACTACATTGAGATGGGCATACACTCCTACATCGAGCCGGCTATACACTGTATATCATAGCCTTCTATACAAGAAAGGGTTTTGTGCACTGCATATGGACTGTTAATATTAGAATATTGGCTTAGAGTCTTGTAATGATTTTAGAAATCCTCTACAAAATGACTTAATCAGCCTGCATACTTTTCTCCTCTCCTCTATGGGTACATAGTGATAATCAAGACATGTTGGATCCCACTAACACCCTGCGCAACACACTGTCCTTAACACTGTCCTTAAAAGTGGAACCAAAACCTTTCTTATTTTTTTTTTTTACAAAAGACTGACTTGGGAACAGTCTGTTCTGAATTGCACTGTATTTACATCATTTATGTGGTCATCTTTGTGGAATCTACCATTGGTCAGTTTATCCCACTCCAAGCTGAGGCTGATGGTGTCTTGTGAGTATGACTCGGTAAAATGATCTCCCTCTGCGATCACAATGCAGCAAGGGATTACGGGACTGCCTGAAGTTACTCTTTCTGGAGATATTTTGGGGCTTGTAAACGTGCGTCTGCACGCGCACTCACAATGAAGCAACACTGACTGCCCCCTCTTTTTGGATGTTTATTAAGCTATCCTTTGAGCTTGAAGTAAGAGGAAACAGACTGAAGGGTATTGTCTTTTTAGTCCTTATTTTTTTCTACATATCGATCTGACAATGTAATTCACTGTATTTATTATTTGAAGGAGAACTTGTGTATTAGTAAATACTGAACAGATTTTTTTTGGTAACACTTTACTTGACACCCAGCGTCATAACCCATTGACATGTTCATAACCATGTCATAACATACATTTTGTTATTTTATGGCTGGTTATGACAACTACACTACCAGTCAAAAGTTTTAGAACACCTACTCATTCAAGGGTTTTTTTATTAATTTTTTATTCTACATTGTAGGATAATAGTGAAGACATCAAACCTATGAAATAACACATGGAATCATGTAGTAACCAAAAAAAGTGTTAAACAAATCAAAATATATTTGAGATTATTCAAATAGTTACCCTTTTGCCTTGATGACAGCTTTGCACACTCTTGGCATTCTCTCAACCAGCTTCACATGGAATTCTTTTCCAACAGTCTTGAAGGAGTTCACACATATGCTGAGCACTTGTTGGCTGCTTTTCCTTTATTCTACGGTCTGACTCATCCCAAACCATCTCAATTTGGTTGAGGTCGGATGATTGTGGAGGGCAGGTCATCTGATGCAGCACTCAATCACTCTCCTACTTGGTCTAACAGCCCTTACACAGCCAGGAGGTTTGTTGGGTCATTGTCCTGTTGAAAAACAGATTATAGTCCCACTAAGCCCAAACCAGATGGGATGGCGAATTGCTGCAGAATGCTGTGGTAGCCATGCTGGTTAAGTGTGCCTTGAATTCTAAATAAATCAGACATCGTCACCAGCAAAGCAACTCCTCCTCCATGCTTTACGGGGGGAAATAAACATGCAGAGATCATCCGTTCACGCACACCGCGTCTCACAAAGAGGTTGGGACCAAATATCTCCAATTTGGACTCCAGACCAAAGGACAAATTTATATCGGTCTAATGTTCATTGCTCGTGTTTCTTGGCCCATGCAAGTCTCTTATTATTGGTGCCCTTTACTAGTGGTTTCTTTGTAGCAATTCAACCATGAAGGCCTGATTCACAGTCTCCTCTGAACAGTTGATGTTGAGATGTGTCCATTACTTGAACTCTGTAAAGCATTTATTTGGGCTGCAATTTCTGAGGCTGGTAACTGAAATGAACTTATCCTCTGTAGAAGAGGTAACTCTGGGTCTTCCATTCCTGTGGCGGTCCTCATGAGAGCCAGTTTCATCATAGCGCTTAGGTTTTATGACTGCACTTGAAAATGTCAAAGTTCTTGAAATTTTCCATATTAACTTGACCTTCATGTCTTAAAGTAATGATTAACTGTAATTTCTCTTTGCTTATTGGAGCTGTTCTTGCCATAATATGGACTTGTTTTTTTTACTGAATAAGATTGTTTTCTGTATACCCCCCTACCTTGTCACAAACACAACTGATTGGCTCAAACTCATGAAGAAATTCCACTTTTAACAAGGTACCCCTGTTAATTGAAATGCATTCCACTGGACTACCTCATGAAACTGGTTGAGAGAGTGCCAAGCTGTCATCAAGGCAAAGGGTGGCTATTTGAGGAATCTCAAATATAACATATTTTGATTTGTTCAACACCTTTTTGGTTACTACATGATTCTGTCATTTCATAGTTTGTCTTCACTACTATTTTACAATGTAGAAAATAGTAAAAATTAAGAAAAACCCTTGAGTTAGGTGTTCTAAAACCTTTGACCGGTAGTGTACATAAGTGTCAAAACCCACAAAACCTACCACACAAGGCAAAACATTCCATTACACCATGGCCTGCCTGTCAAGTGTATATATTTTTTTACATTTAACATATTCAATGCTCATTGTAATTGCGCACACATTGATGTCAGACATGCACCTACCCCAATGTGCTGTTGCTGATGACTAGGATAAATGCGGGAGCAGGACAAGACACCCTCTTTTTGACTGATGACTGACATAACAGCATGTACGTGATGGGCTTATATAATTAGGATGGTCATAATGCTTCATGACATTGTCAGAGTATTTTAAAGTTATTTAAAATATGACAAAATGTATTACAATAAAGGATAAACTTTCAAGAGAAAGGAAACTTGTTGGCAGGGGAAGAAAATACAATAAAATATTGGTTTTGACATGTGGGTCTCATGACCAGCCATAAAATAACACTCACAACAGGTATAAATATGGGTCATTAGTGTTACATGGTTATGACACTGGGTGTCAAGTGTTACCTATTTTTCTTCAGATTAAACTATGCGCTAATGCAGTAGCCATGACAAGACTCATTTGATATTGCGAATGTGGTTAGTTGCTTAAATATTCACTGCTGAGCAAAGACATTTTGCACTTTATGGTTTGTCTAATCAAAAGCCATTGTCTATAACTTGTCAATGTCTGAGATTATTTATATTGTACTAAAAATAAATGGATGTTGAGCTTTAATTGTTCGTTTGTAACGGATTTCTTAATTTATCGGCGGTCATGTGGGCGAGATAATGAAGTAAATGTGTTGTCCGTGCAACAAATGTATGATAGGCTAAATCATGTTGCTGAATCATGTTACTGTAGCTTGTGTAAATAGACATTACAGGTATTTTTCCAATGGTACAAACATACTTTATTGTACAATTAAATTATTTGCAAAAAAAAAAATACAAATCAGACCACCAAAATAACTTAAATTTGAAACTAAAGAAATGGAGCAACAGTTCTTTTCTGCTTCCTTTTAGCACAAGCACCAAAATATGTAGAGAAGTGGTCAAAGATTCCATTTGAACACTAAACAAATATTAAATAGTCTTATTTCCAGTCTCTTTAGGAAGAAACACAAACTAAACAAAAGTTCAGTTGCCATGGTTTCTACAGTGATTCAGTATGTATACATTTATATGCATGTACATCTCTTCAAAATGGCATGATATACTCAAACCCGCAGTATCAATGATCGCAGTGTCATTTTGCATCACATCTTTAATACAAAAAAAGTTTAATCTAATTCCTGTAGCTTCAAGTTTCATATATATATATATAAAAGAAATTAAATAATATATCTATATAAAAGACTGTCTTTTTATATAAAATAAGTCTCAAGATATTGCCACTTTTTTCCCCTCCCCCCAAATCCCAACCTATAGAGAAAAATAAGTGAACTTGTGAAATCTTTAATGACCAATTCATTGTCTGACCCCACTAATAAGCCTTCTCCCCGGTATTGTGTTGCGCATGTGAATGTGTTGGTGATCACAGCAAACAAGATGTGATTTGTTAGAATAACCCGTTTGTCAAAAATACAAAGGCGCATTGGTGCTCCTATGACCTACACCCCATACTGTACCTTACAGAAACCTCAATACTTTCAATTTGGGAGGAGCCAGAGTTGCTAGGAAATCAAATCAAAAGGAGAACATCTATAATAGAGTCTCTCTGCTCATCCTAGGTTAAAGTCTGTACACCAACTTTATGCTGTTCATTTTATTACAAAAACAGCATTTCATTAAAGTCCAGTTCTTTGTACAGTAATATTAGATTACACCCAATGGTGCAGGGCAAAAGACAACAAGGGGGATGTGACTAGGAGAGGTGGGAAAGGGCAGCATCGTTGACAAAATAACTTGTTTTTTAAAGAGGTGAGTTTATAGCTAGAAAACCCCGCTACACATTCCCCATATCCCCGTTCCTCTGCGTTTCATTTCATGAGGGTATGCATGTACACAGCCATCAATCTATCCGAATCAGCTGGCAACAGGCAACATCCTCAGTAAGTCCATCCATCATTCTGTCGTAAGTGTGGGGGTCAGAGGGGAGTGCACATTCATGGGAGAGAAAAAAAATAAAAGTTGAGACAGGGAAAGATGTGCTCACGTAGAAGATCTGGGCGTCAAAACTGGAAGCTTCTGACCTGAGACAGTCAGTCCAAGAGCCAGTGTTCAACACCCTCCCCACAACACTAAGTTTAACTTGGATTACAAAACCAGAAAAAAAAATAATAAAAAATTTAAAAAAATAAAACTCACCTTTCTCAATCCTCTCGGTTTTTGGACAGTCCTTTTCAAAAATATATTCTGTAAAATGTAGCAGTCGCAAAGTACATTTACCAAAAAAAAAAAAAAAAAAAAAAAAAAAAAGACGTATTTCCCCCCCCCCCCCCAAAAAAGGCAGGAAGATATGTTGTGATGTTTGTAGATACAGCAAAAATATTGATCATTATAATATATTTATAAAAAAAAAATACTTCTGCAAAACAGATACAATCATGACTGGTTTTATGAAGGAAAACAGAACGATAAAAAGGTCCATTGTATTGGCTCACTAATTTTCCACCACATTTAAAATCTTAAAAATACGTGTAAAAAAAAAAAAAAAGGAAAAAAATTCAGTCCCCAAAAATATTACTTGTGTCATATACTAAGGAAGAACTCGCACATCCAGAAACTCCTTACACACAATTGGCAAAAATGTTATATATATAAAAAACATAAAACAGCAATAACTTACCATTCGTTTAATTTATTCATTTATTGACTTGTAGATTTAAAATGTTGCATCTCCCATAGGAAGTTAAGTTCTTTTCATTTATACATCAGAAAAATATTAAATAAAAATACCTTTTAAAACTGCCATCCCCCTTCCATTCAATCCCAGCAAGACCCATGAAGGCAGTTCTTCAGACCACTGAGACCGATGTAGTAGTAGGTTACATAATGTCTAAACTGTTGTGGTTAATGTTCGTCCCCAGGTCCTGGTTGTTATTACCCAACATGTCCGATTGCCCTGGGCCATGCAAACCCCCCATCCCACTTATCTGGGACATCATAGCACTTGGGTCCGAACCAAATGTACCCGGGTCCCCAGAGTTAGTCTGTTGTTGTTGTGACAATTGTTGTGGGGTTTGAGAGGCCACCATGCCAGGGTGGTGCTGGGAGAGGTGACCTGGGTGTGGGGAGCCTGTCTGGGTCTGGGGGGAGATGCGGTGAGGGGAGGGCTGGGGTTGCATGCGTGGCGAGGGGCTGGAGTGGGGTGGCTGGGACTGTGGCCGAGGGGAAGGCTGAGGAGAACGCACCTGGTTACTGAGAGATTGACCGCCCAGAGCCTGGCCCTGGAGGTGGGGGTGTGGGGACTGGGCCATCTGCTGCTGGGGGCTCATAGGACTGCCGTGCTGGGCAGGCGAGCCCCCTCCTAGGTGCTGCTGCTGGAGGAGTCTCTGGTGGAGGGCCTGCTGGAGAATGGCATGGGAGGACTGGGGCTGGGGGGGACCACCTTGGCCTTGTTGGGGACCCTGCTGCCCCTGTTGGAGCTGCCCAGGCCCCGCACCCCCACCATCCTGTTGCTGCATCTGCTGCATCTGCATCTGGTGCTGCAGCCTCTGTTGCAGGGCTGTGGCTACCTGCTGGGACATGGTTCCAGGGTAGCCCTGCCCTTGCTGGCCCTGCCCGGGACCCGGTTGGGGTCCCTGCCCTCCCCCCTGCTGCGACCCTCCTCCCCCAGACTGGGTCTGGCCAGGTTGACCAGGCTGGCCCTGCTGCATGAAGCCCTGCTGGCCCTGACCCTGCTGTTGGGGGGGCTGCTGGAACTGACCATTGTTACTCATCTGTTGTTGTTGCTGCTGCTGCTGCTGCTGTTGCTGCTGCTGCTGCTGCTGTTGCTGCTGCTGTTGCTGCTGCTGCTGCTGTTGCTGCTGCTGCAGGTGCCTTCGCATCAGAATCTCTCTGAACTGGGGAGTCATGTTGGACATTGGGGTGCCTTGGCCTGGCATACCGCCTTGTTGTTGCTGCGGTTGTTGCACTGCCATTTGCTGCTGTTGCTGCAAACTCCCAGGCAAGAGGGGGCGCTGCTGCTGTTGCTGCTGTTGCTGCTGCTGCTGCTGTTGCTGCTGCTGCTGTTGTTGTTGCAGCTGCAGTTGCTGCTGCTGCAACTGCTGTAGCTGAGCCATAGTGGGTATATTTCCTCCTCCCTGGCCCATGTTCATACCTGCCTGGGCCGCTCCAGGATTTACGTTGACCTGCTGACCATCCATAACAACCTGGTTACCACCAGGCCCAACTCCTACCCCACCAGGGGCCCCCTGGAACCGCACACCTCCAGGCCCCCCTCCGGGGCCTCCTCCCGGTGCCCCAGGCACCCCTGGACCTCCCTGGTATCTGGCGGCTCGCTGCTTGATGAAAGCAGCCATGAGGAGGGGGTTGGAGCGGAGGATGTTGAGGACCTGTTGCTGCTGGCCGGGGGAGCTGGGAGAGCGGAGGGTACGCAGGAGGTCCTGTAGAGCTGCCTGGGGGAGGTTCCCTGTCCCCACCATTGCCGCCGCCGCCCCAGCCACGCCACCTTGAACTCCCATCAACCCCATTAACCCCCCTTGCCCTGCCTGCTGTTGTTGCTGGGGCTGACCTTGCTGTTGTTGCTGCTGCTGTTGTTGTTGCTGGGCAAGCTGCCGCTGCTGCTGTTGCTGGGCAAGCTGCTGCTGTTGCTGCAGTGTCAGGTGACCCATCTGTCCCATCATGCCTTGCCTCTGCTGGGGAGTCATCCCACCAGGGCCTCCCCACTGCTGTTGGTTGGGGTTCTGAAGTCGGGCCTGTTGCTGGAGCTGAACCTGAGGGGGGATCTGGGACTGCTGCTGCATGCCTCCTGGCCCCACCACCATCCCCTGCTGCTCCATCAGGGTCCTCCCTGCCAGACCCTGGGGCCCTACCAAGCCTGCTCCTGGGTGGGCCATGCTCTGCATTTGGGTCTGGGGGTTCTGGTGGTGAGGGGGGATCATGCCTCCACCCTGGGCTGCCTGCTGCCTCTGGAGGATCTGGGCCTGGGCCATCTGACGCTGGGTCTCTGCCACACGCTGAATCTTCAACGCTATCTCCACTGCTGCCGGAGGAGGCCCCTGCTGCCCCTGGGGCATGGAACCCTGGCTAGGGTTGGTCTGCTGCTGTGGAGGGGTGGCTGGGCCCAGACCAGGTTTACCCAGGGACTGGTGGAGGGGCGAGGCTCCTGGAGGTCTGGGGGTGTAGGGGGGCAGACCTCCTGGGTGCTGCATCTGCTGGACATTTGGAGACTGGCCCTGTTGCTGCTGTTGGAGCTGTTGTTGGACCATCTGTTGCTGCTGAGGAGAGTTAATCATTCCCCCTCCCCCCTGCTGCTGCAGCTGCATCTGCTGCTGGAACTGGTGCTGCATGTGGTGCTGCTGGGGCATGCTGCCCTGCTGCTGCCCTGGGGGGCCCTGGCCCATCCCCTGCTGGGGCATGTTCCCCTGGGTGGGGGTCTGAGGCGTGGGGGGCTGCGTGCCCACAGACATGGGGGTGCTGGGCCCTGTGGTGCCGTTGTTTCCCGGAGATGGTAGTCCACCGTTTCCCCCCGGTCCCGGAGGTGGCTGACCCACCCTCTGCATGCTGGCCATCCTCCTCCGCAGCATCTGGGCCTGCTGTAGCCGATGCTGGAGCTGCTGCTGCCTCAGCTTGTGCTTGATGTTCAGACAGAACGGTACGGGACACTTGTTCTCCTGGCAGTGCTTGGCATGGTAGCAGCAGAGAGCGATGAGCTGCTTGCAGATGGGGCAGCCGCCGTTGGTCTTGCGCTTGCAACCTTTGGTGTGCTGCACCACACGCTTCATCTTCTGGCAGGACGGCAGGCTGCAGTTGGCATTGCGACACTGGCAGGCGTGGACCAGAGACTGGATGCAGCGCTGGATGCTGAGGCGCCGCGAGTCCCCAGGGTTGGCAATGGACGAGGAGGCTGCGTTGTTGCTCTCGTCATCCAGGCCCAGACCCAGCTTCTCCATCTTGTGGATGTGGCCCTTAGTATTGTAGCAGGTGATGCACAGGTCATAGTCCTGGGACAGAGAGGGGAGAAAGCATGTTGGTTACTACTCCACACGTTATTCATCAATTTACAAGTTCAAAAATGTATGTAGCAACTAAGGATTCTAGTTTTAATGTCCTGTAGCCCTAGGCTACTTGATGTATTCTATATGAATGGCGTGAAACTCTCCACAGGTGCATCATCTCAACCACAGGCTTCACAATCATATGTGAAGTGCTGGTGCCATTTGCTCAATATTGGATGAGAAATAAAATGTTAAACCCTGAAAATGTACTCTCCCCTCTTTGATAATGGTAGTTGCTTTAAAAACAGTGCGTTTTTCCACAATTGCAATGTGTAAATGTGGTACAATGGACATATGCTTGTGCTTATCTCTCCAAATAATTAGCGTGCACATGGGAGAGGCAGTGACATTTAAAAAAAAAAAGAGGAAGGCATCGTCCCAGCTTTACCCATCCCCTCTTCTTTCCTCCTCCCCTTCTAACCCTCCACCAGCCACTCACCTCGCAGACGGTGCAGTGGTAGCGTGTCTCCACATGGCCCTTGCACTCATTGCAGGTGTAGACGAAGCGGTCCTGGCTCTGGTTGTGGAGCTCCACCAGCATGCACATGGAGCTCCACTTGGACCTGCGCAGCGAGCTGAACTCCAAGTGTTTGTCCCGGGCCAGGGTGAGGAAGGCGTCGCGCCCATCCATCAGGTCGCAGGCCATCAGGCCGTCGGGGTCCGTAATGGGGCCCAGCGTGTTAGACATGGGTGCTGCTATCAGACGGATCACAAAGAATACCTGGCAAGGAGAGAAGGGTTAACACAGAGAAGAGTGAGAAGATACGGTCTTAGTGGAAAGTAGTTTTGGGTTTGCGAAAGTGACTCGTTCAGCCGGTCCTAAAATCTGATTCTCACCAATTTACTCCAAGGGAGTCTGATTTACTACCTAATGTTTGTAACTTTTGTTCAGAAATATATTAAAAACATTCAATGGTCTCTTCCTCCTACCTCTTTGTGCTTCTCCATGCTGGCGTAGAGTTTCTGAGAGAGGTCATTGGACACGTTGGGCAAGCCTGGCTTCTTCTTATTGGCTCGGCTCATACTGCTCTTATTCTTAGAAGTCTTCTTGCTGTTCTTCTTCTTGGCGTTCTTGCTGTCGCCCTTTGTGGCCTGGAGGTGAATTACACACAGTAGTACCACTTTTTGATTTAGATCAAATGTAGAAATGCAGTTCATACAAGCATCAATTTAACATTTTGTATTTAAAAGTTCAAATTTAATCACATTGAAAGAGATCAAAAGACCCATAAGAACACAGCAATGTACCTTGTAGTAAATACCTATCCCACTTACATCTACGCTCTCGTTGGAAGTACTGTTTTCCTCTCTCTTCCTCTCCTCCTCCTCCTGCTCCAGCTCCTTGATGCTCTCCTCTAGCACGTTGGGCCAGAAGTCCCCCTCAAAGTACGGCAGCTCCTTGGCACTGGTCAGACGGTCCTCCGTGGCCTGCTTGAAGATGTCCTGAGAGAGGGAGAGATTAAACCTCCACTCATCCTGTTTTATATAATATAATAATAATATAATATATATGTAACAAATGCATAACACCAAAACATGAGCAGTGATAAAAATTGTGCTCCTTCTCAGAAGCCAATCCATGACTCTGTCCTTGTGCGCTCAACCCCTCCACTTGTGGATGGAGCCATTTAAAATTCGAACTCTGTCCCTGCATGGAACCCTCAAGCCTTCCTCAAGACTCTTACCTTGAAGTCGTGCACTATGCGCTCCGCCACAGCCTTGTCCAGCATCTTCCTATACCACTCCTGTAACCTCTTGGGCTTGGGGATCTTCTGGTCCATAGGGTGACAGTGGAAAATGTAGTCGTCCCCTTCACTAGGTGGGCACGCCCAGATGTGACCCGTCGTGTACCCCAGCTTCTTGACATACTCCAGGTAGCCAATGAGAATCTCATGGTAGACACCAGTCCTCAAAGAACGAGGCTGGAAGAAGTGAACACTGTCCAGGTACGAGATGTACACTCGTCTGGGGTAGACAAGTAGGCAGAGAGAGAAAGATTAAAGATGAGGTCAAGTCCTTTGATGCATGTACATATAACTGCTCCCAACTGAGTTAAGATAAAATGGACCCTTAACAGAACCATTACCTCTGATTGGGAGGAGGGCAGTCCGAGCCATACTCCTGTACATGCATGCCGAAGAAGCAGACGTCAGCGCCATCGATGTCCTCAAAGGCAAACAGGGCTTTCGTTCTATATGGGAACGACTCACACATCTCCCCAGTGTCCACAAACCTGGAGACACGACAAGAGTGAGACAACTGATGCATGCATCCCAACAGGGTTAGGTAGGTTACTTTCTAAATGTAATCCGTTAGTAACTAGTTACGGTCATCAGTAACAACCTGATTACTTCATTACTTTTAGATTACTGTCCCCTTAAGATGCATTAGAAGGGGAAAATGATTGCGACTTGTGATCAGACTCTCTCAGGTGGAACAAACTTAAAATGTACGCCTTCAATGTTGAATTGAATTTCATTGAGAAAACAGGAAGATGTCAATGCATTTGTTCTCAAACATCCTTTCTGAATTCAAAAGTGTCTAATATAACTGCAATATTGTTGCTTTTAACTGATTAGTTAACTTTTTGGTAATCAGATTACATGTGAGCAGTTACTACCCAACCCTGCATACCAATATCTTCAGAACTTCACCATTCAGAGTTACTGTTTCTCCAACTAACAATTCTGTGGGGGAAAACTCTTTTCTCTCAGAATTTGAGTTATCCAATCCTCTCAGATGTACAAAAGTGCCTAGGGGGTAGTGGCTATGGGTTGATTTTGGCTTCAGCAAATTACTACATTAACCTCACCTGTTCCACCACTTCCGTTATCCCTTTCTCTTGTTCCATTTCTTCAGGGTAACCCCCCCCCCCATGGTGCCTGTCCCTTACCTGGACTTCATGCCTGGTTTGACCTCCACCACCTTGTCAGAGACGTGGACGACTCGGATGGTGACGTCACCCGACTCAGGGTGGCTCTGACGTTTCAGGAAGTCATTCACCCTCGTCTCCAAATAACAGCCCAGCTTAGTGTGGGGCAACCCTAGAGGGAGGGAGATGAGCTTAGTTTAGTTACAAGTAAGCTAGGTAGAGAGGGATGAACTACATCAAAATGGACACGGGTAAGTGATATTTCAATGATTTTTTGATAAAGACATTGGTACTTACTTTTGGCGGCATACTTGTTCTCTCTACGCGTCTTATTCAACTTCTTTAAGCAGCCATCACAATTAAAACTGGTAGGAGAAAGAGTTCATTAGAGAAACCAGACTCTTAAACACAAACTGCCTCATCTGTCCTAGGTTACAGGGCACACACAGACTTACCCTAACGGCCAGATCGTGTCGTTGTGCAGGACACAGATCTGGTGCATCTTACGTCCACAGTCCATACATTCCACAAGCCTGCAAAGAGGAACCAAATCAATCACTGCGACTACTTACAACTGCACAACTACATTGCGTTCACAATGCAATCACAACATGAATGCAATTACTCAAGATATTTACTTCTAATGGTGAACTTACAATTCAGGGTCCAATGTGTCATTCTTCTTCTTCTCAAACTGATCTTTACCGATGGAACTGAAGTGAGAAAGAAGAAATGCCACCCCCAGTCAACGTCCGCAACCAGGCCACACCCAGTCAAAAGCCTCATGGTTTTTTTTAAAAATGAAAATGGAAAAAGTTAAGATGGATGAACCACAGCCTAGGTGGTTCCCAACCTTCTTTGAAAGATTATTGATTAACAGTTCATGAGGAAATCAGTCAATTGAAATAAATTCATTAGGTCCTAATCTATTGATTTCACATGACTGGGAATACAGATATGCATCTGTTGGTGAAAGATACCTTAATTATTTATTTTTTTAAATCACAAAAAAAGGGCCTCAGAATCTCATGGTATTTTTGCGCATTCAAATTCCCAATCGATAAAATGCAAGTGTGTTCGTTATCCGTAGATTACGCCTGCCCATACCATAACCCCACCATCAGCAAACTGCTGCTGGCAAATTCTCTGAAACGATGTTGGAGGCAGCTTATAGTACAGATATTAACATTCTAGAGTGGCCTTCTTGTCTCCAGCAAAGTGCACCTGTGTAATAATTATGCTGTTTAATCAGCTTCTTGATATGCCACACCTGTCAGGTGGATGGATTATATTGACAAAGGAGAAACTCTCATTAACAGGGATGTAAACACATTTGTGCACAATGAGAGATGTGTATATGGAACATCTTTTATTTCTATTTTTTGTTTAACTATTGCCACAGCTCCTTACTCATGATAAAAAATATATATAAAAAAAATAAGGTATTTAGTTTTGAACGTTTGAGCTAGAGGCAAGTGTTTTTCTGCATTGTAAAGGTAAACCAGGAACACAAAAGCCATGCTTGTGTGCATGTGTAACTTCGCTGTAAAGTGCCTGGGCTAAATGGTTCTCACTGGCAAAGTCAAACGAGTTTCCTCGTGATGAGTGCCCCTCAAATGATACAAATGTAACAGCCTGAGCACACCAGACTGGAAACAACAATACAGATGTAACAAAGTGCTATTCAATGTATGTATCTGAGAGCCACTGGTGCTCCCAAGTCTAAATTCCATGTGAAGTCAACAGGTCACGTTTACAAATGAGTGCAATTATTATTATTTTTATTAATTAAGAAAGGGTTCACGGCACAAATGAGCACTCCTCAAGGAACACCACTGTGCCAAAGCACACCGGATGAAAACCACTGGTCTAACCTTTACAGGAATTCCCAACCCTCTCCCTCGGCCCCCGTCCCCCAACCGTTAAATAAATACATCAAATTCTAAAATCACCACAAGGTGGGAGCATTTGATTCTCTGGCTGTGCCCTCGTCAAACATTTCACATAGAAAGTATAAGACTCATGAAACCTGCCAGATATCCTGGCCAGATTTTTAAATACGCCGTGTTTTCATCCCAATCGTGATTTGCTAAAAAGAGATGCTGCAAAACAGATGTAGGGCTATAGAGGAAGACCCATCTGAGAGGTGACAAACACTAACAGCAGCAGTACAGATGTACAATAAAACCAATCACCTACTGCAGAAGACAGAATACCACAGTAAACATAGAAATGGAAGGGAGACATTCACAAAATATTACCAATAACAGCAAATGGAGGTACTTTAAGCAGATATGAGGGAGAAGCTTGGCATATGAGGAGTCAAATAATAAAAGCCTAAATATAAAATCAAATTTACGTTAAAACTAAAAGAAAGTTGAGGGAAGGCTAGAGGGTAACGTTCTACTCACGTCGGAGGCTGGGAGGGGTCGTCTCCTAGGGACACGTTGTCCCCCTGGATTTCGTTGAAGCACTTCTCACAGAAGTGGTACCTGTCAGCAAGAAGCCCAAATTTTGGTGAACTACACCGTTCCCCAACAGCACAGCCAATCACAGAGAAGGCACGGGGAGGCAGCCACCAATCAGGGCAAGGCATGGCAGGACAGGGCGGGAGCAAGCACGCAGGAGGAGCGCAGAGTGGGCGGGGCAGGGGTCGTCGTCAGAACAGCCAATCATGATTCAGGATTGAAGGGGAGGGAGGGGTTTGGAGGTGCATGATTGGATCAGACAAAAGCAAGCCAATGCAGATGTCACAGGCATTGACGACAGGGGGAGAGGACCGAAAGGGTTGGATGGTGAGGAGAGGGAGGACAAGACAACAGAGCAGAAGGCCGAGGCAAAGCACAGATTAGCATTTGGACATGAGAAGATGAGCAAAACCACCACAGCAGCGACAGAATCAACTGGAGGGGGAAGGAGGGGAAACATGGGACAATGCAGACACTGAACAGATATGAAAATGAAGTGGCAAACCATTTATTTCCATAGAAACACAATTCAACATAGAAAAGTTATTCTATTGATCACCGTGTGTGTCACTCAGATTCCTCCCCATACCTGTTCTGGTAGCTGAAGTAGGCAGCGTCCCGGGGTATAGTGCACAGCTGCTTCCCATAGCAGCACAACGTCTGGGGAGAAAACTCCAACTGAGGGAGGAGAAGAAAGGAAGACAGGAAAGAGAAAGATAGACGATAAATGAACACTTAAACCCAAACTACATTTTCAAAATAGTTTGGCCCTTCAATACCAGGAGGAATATCATATTTGTACAGAGCTTTTCAGTACAGGTAAAAAAAAAATAAAAAAAAATAAAGTGCTACCCATTTTACAAATGTAAGTAGTAACAAAAAGACTGGAGCAAGGAGAATGAAAAGAGATGGCTAATTACAAATCTGCTTTTTGTTACACATTGCCAGGAGTTTTACCAGACCATGCGACCAGGGAAACATGATCATGAGCACCATTAGACCCAAGAGGACAGACTATATACAGCCTCTGCCCAAAGCAATAGGAAAATGTGTTGGCGTCATCATGGGTCAGAGGAATGGGTCAGTCCTGGCTCACATGGACCTTTGGGCTCACATGGACCTTTGGGCTCACTGTCAAAGTACAAGACAAGAGCTGTATGGGGCTGAGCCCCGACCGCCACTCCTTGTTTTCAAGAACGGAGACGCTTAAGTCATCCCTTTCGACCACTTTGCTTAGCCCATTCAAGAGCAAAGTCAGAAATAGCTGCAAGGTTATGCTCAAAATTAGAAAAAGTGTTGAACGTTAATATGGCGGTGTCTTATGCCAAAGCTGAAATTAGCCAAGCCTCCATGCACAGAATGGGATGTGAAACTAACGACGTAATAGCCACATCTAGCCTGACACTGTACGTCACACACCCTAGTAACCAACCACAAACACATAACCCCCCCCCGCATCACACTCCCATTTCACCTTCCGGCCACAGCAGTAGCCCAGGTTGACCATGACGGGGTCTATCTCAGCCTCGAACACCTCGGCCAGCTTGGAGCAGTACTTGTAGACGCGGGACGTCTTGCGGTTGTATAGCCAGGCATTGTTTAACATGACCCAGATGTCGTCCACATACTGCCAGGGTTCCTGGTACTGACCCGTGTCAAGCTTCCGCTTTATAGTGGACAGGTCCATGGGAGTCTTCACTATGTCAAAGTAGTCCTGGGGAGGGAGAGTTTAGGTTCCTTTATTATTCCACAGATGGGAAATTAGTTTGGCTAGCTTCACATGTAAAAAGCATATTTTTGGTGGAGCATTAACTGAAACCGTGAGAATATGCAGTACATACAGGTATGCCCAGTAGGTGAGGGTCGACAGGCTGTCTGAAGGGCAGAGACTCTGGGTCCTGTCTGTATAGAGATTCCAGGGTGGGTATGAGGGCCTGGCGCAGCTCCTCTGGCTTAAAGACTGAGGGAGGTAGAAGGAGAAGAGGTGAAAAGAGTAGAGGGGGAAGGAGAGGGGTAGAGAGACAGGTTAGGGTTCAAGTCGGATTCAGAAACGGATAACGGCATACATTTTTAGAAGCAGGAACATACTGTGTGGTTATAGAAACAATTCAGTACATATGCCATCACAAAACACAGTCCTTACTCTTCCTCTTGTTCTGGGCACCAGACGGTGTACCAGGGGAATCGGATCCCTTCTCTTCCTCTTTTGGCTCCTTCTTCACCTCCGGCTTCCGGTCTTCAGTCTTCACCCTGTCTTCACTCTTTACCCCCACCAATGATGACGTTTCCATGGGAAGACCTTTGCCCCCACACTCCTCTTTCTTCACCCCCTCCATTTTGATGGGTTTGTTCTCCATCTTGACGTTGGATAACTTCCCCCCCTTGGAGCAGCCTTCCTCCCCTTCGTCCTCCTCATCCTGCTGCTGCTTGACCTCAGTCTTGGGGTCCACGGAGGCCGAGGCATCTGAATGGGAGGCCTGCTGGGAGGCTGTGTCCACACTACTGACCGACGCTGGGGTCAGAGCCTGACTGTCCTGGGGCTGGAAGCCCCCCTTCTGGGACATCTGGGGGGGGTTAGAAAATAATTGATATCACAAGAGAATGCAACAACCCCTATGGGAGTTAGTGAAGGTGAGGAAATTGACAGGCAACCGAGTGCAGTAAGGTGGGTGAGAGGAAGTTCTAAAACAAGTCATTAGTACATTGGCTGTTAACTCTTCCATTTTGCAGCTGTATGTCAATGTTGTGATTACTTTTGTAAAACTGGTACTGAATCAATGTACTATTCATACCACATGTTGGAGATATAGCTGTACTTTTCTACATATATTAAGTCAATCTCACCGGAGTGCGAGGCGTGCGAGGGAGCTGGCCTCCATGTGAGTTGGGGGTTGTGGAGGGGTGACCAGGGTGCGATGGGGTGGTGGACCCCGCCCCCATCCCCTGCTGCATGGGCTTGTTGGAGCCTGGCCCCTGGCTGCCGGGCCCTAGCTGCTGCTGAGGGCCTGGGGGGGCCAGCTGAGACGGGTTGGGGGTGTGGGGCTGGGGGGTCTGTGAGCCCGCTAGCCTGGGTGGCGTTTGGTGGGGTGTGGGGGTAAGACTGCGGGCGGGGGAGGGCGAGCTCTGGCGCATGGCCGTGAGGTGTGGGATGGAGTTGGGCTGCTGGGGGTTGTTGGACAGGGGCAGGTTGGACAAGGGGCCTCCACCCACACTCTGGGGACCCATGGGCCCCACCGAGGGGACGCCACTACCACCACCGACCGAGCCAGGCCCGGCTAGAGGGCTGTTGACGGGGAGAGGGGAAGGAATGGGTATCTGAGTCTGTAAGGAGAGATGAGGTATTTAGCATGAACAGTTGATACATTATTCAGACGTTAACATACATTATGTATGACGGGGGCATCCCTCCAGTGAACCTACATGAGGAAACACTAGTGTAGGAAGGAGGGTTTCACTTGTGCATGTACAGATGTGTGGGAATGTCTTAGCGATTGTGTTTAGTTGGTTTGGTGATATGGTTCACAATTAAAACCAACAGCAGAACCCAATCTGTTCTTCCAATTCCTGCATCTACATAATTGAGGGCAGCGACAGACCATATAGTTCCACTTTTGCCCACCTCTCTCACCTGTACCATGCCTCCCTGGTTGCCTCCCTGGTTCATACTAGGCTGTGCCATGCCTGCCTGGTTGCCTTGCTGGTTCATACTAGGCTGTGCCATGCCTGCCTGGTTGCCTTGCTGGTTCACACTAGGCTGTGCCATGCCTGCCTGGTTGCCTTGCTGGTTCATGCCAGGCTGACTAGTGCCGAGGCCTGGACCGGAGCCTGGGAATTGTCCTTGAGGCAGGTACTGGTTCTGGCCCACGTTGGGCTGGCTCATCCTGGGGTTCCCCATGCCCATCTAAAAAGGGGATACAGACGTTGGTTTAGAACAGAGCTCAGTCCATTCAGACACTGATACTAGGGACTACTCCATGTGTTTAATCAATGTATAAGTCATGTGCTATGCTCTTACGTCAAAATAAGATCAATTGAACACAAACGTTTGTATTTGGGTATAATTCACCCTTTTCAAAACAACGCCCATTAAGTGCATATATATATTTTTTAAAGAGTACTGACCTGGTTGATGGGTGTGAGGGGTAGAGGAGGGGTCAACCTCTGACCCATAGACTGCATCCCCATTTGGTTGAACTGGTTCATACCTGAAGAAAACAAGCATGAGGATGAACACAAAGAAAACGTATTTAGGTGCTTATGCATCTAAACATGCTGCATAACGATGGACATAGTAACCAGGATGGCTCAAGGCACACTAACAAAGTTACGGAATAAAATTGTCAACATGAGCCAAATGTAGTAACCTCTCAAGTGAAACGATAAGGTATAACACCACTAAAAACAGCCCAATAATGTCTGTTTGGCAACCCCTCCTGTCCCCATGGACTCACCTGCAGGGTTCTGCATCCTATTAACCATCTGGTTGGGTCCACTGGGCCGCACCAGAGAGTGGTCAGGGAGGGGACCATCTGTAGGGGTGAAGAGGTGAAAAAATGGATTGCCACTGTTGCACTCTAAAGAGTGTGTGTACTGTCTGAGAATCTGAATGCAGTATGCACATCCATTTGTGATATTACATGTGTATCGTATCCACTCATTGAGAGGCAGTGAGGGCATGCCAGCTGGCCCAGGGCCCTAAACCCTGCAGGGGGGCCATGCCAGCCGGCCCTAAACCCTGCAGGGGGGGGCAGGCCAGCCGGCCCTAAACCCTGTAGGGGGCATGCCA
Source organism: Oncorhynchus keta (assembly GCF_023373465.1). NCBI lineage: Eukaryota > Metazoa > Chordata > Actinopteri > Salmoniformes > Salmonidae > Oncorhynchus > Oncorhynchus keta. The sequence continues at coordinate 14,727,769 of NC_068422.1, read as the reverse complement.
GCTGGCACAGGGCCCTAAACCCTGTAGGGGGCATGCCAGCTGGCACAGGGCCCTAAACCCTGTAGGGGGCATGCCAGCTGGCACAGGGCCCTAAACCCTGTAGGGGGCATGCCAGCTGGCACAGGGCCCTAAACCCTGTAGGGGTGGCCACCAACATACCCTGCTTTTGGAGCCGCGTCCGCCTCTTCTCCTCCAACTCCTTCTGGATCTTATAGATCTTCTCAGCCAACAGGTGGTAGTACTCCGCCTGGGAGGAGAGACATACAAGGAGAAATGATAGCGTGAAGGAGACAGCGAGATGAATGAAGGTTAGGATGATAGAAGAGGGGTAATGATGAGAAAGGGGAACAGCGTAAGGGAAAGAGGGGGAAATTAGTTAACACACTAGGAACAGAAAAATACACTAAATGAGAGAAATTCTGAAGTGTATTTGTATTCCAAAGACATTTGTATTGTCTAAGGGTTGCCCCCCTCTCAACAGGAACTCAGTTAAAGTCTTCACTCAGTCAGTGTAACAGCTTACCCTGCTGTTGGCAGACTCGTACATGTCCCCCTCCACCTTCCTAGCATACGCCACTAGGTTCTCCATCCGCCTGTCCTTCAGAGCAGCAGGGTCTGGGGTCGGGAAGATGGCTTGTACCCTACACACACACACAGAGAGAGAGAGACAAGAGACTAAGGAAACTGGGGTGGGGGATATGAACGAGAGCAGGACGCAAATCACATTTCAGTGCAAAGAGAATGAGAATAGAGAATGATTTAAGAGGAACGCTAGGGGAGATGCAGCAGGGAAGAGTGTTGAGAATCGACAATCACACCTAGCTAGCTGTGTCTGAGCTGGGAGACAGTGGAGAGGTGCTTAGATGTGGTGAATGTGGTCAGTGTGTGCTGTCATAGCCATTCTGCGCTGTATGAAAACCCAGAGGATGTGAGTTTACTGTGAAAATGTCTGCGGCCTGTTCTGCAGTGTCTGGGCTGGTACATTTACCACAAATAGTTCCTATTCGTCTAGCAATTCAATGTTCCGTGTTCTTACAGGATACCCATCTATGACATGGCATTAGCTGCATTGAAACGGGGGCTAGTTTTTGGCTTGTATACAACTAATTGAACCAAATTCAAATGAAAGACACTGCTAAACCAAATTTAGCAGGATGTCTTCATTATCCACAAATTAGAGACCCTTTAGGCTCACACGCCCCACTATAGGCTCACACGCCCCACTATAGGCTCACACGCCCCACTATAGGCTCACACGCCCCACTATAGGCTCACACGCCCCACTATAGGCTCACACGCCCCACTATAGGCTCACACGCCCCACTATAGGCTCACACGCCCCACTATAGGCTCACACGCCCCACTATAGGCTCACACGCCCCACTTATTTTTATTTCACCTTTATTTAACCAGGTAGGCCAGGCGAGGACAAGTTCATTTACAACTGTGACCTGGCCAAGATAAAGCAAAGCAGTGTGACAAAAACCAGTTACAAACAAACGTACAGTCAATAACACAAAAGGAAAATCTATGTACAGTGTGTGCAAATGTAGAAGAGTAGTATGTTCTGGTATAGGCTCACACGCCCCACTACAGGCTGTAACTCTTTAGCCGTATAAAAGTGTTAAACCCTCATCCAGAGGCTCTTGTCCCTCCATTCCAGCTCAGTCACTTACAGTTTGTGCACCAAGTGGTTCCTCAGGTCCTGAGTGATGTCCTCATGCCAGCTCTTCCTCATGCCCGCTGCAGAGGGTGGGGTCGCCGTGGGCATGCATCCCATGTTACCCGCATCACTCATCAGACTAGAACAGAGAGAACAAAGTTAAATTCATCACTGTATTTTATCAAAAAAGCACAACTTGGAGCGTTTGATAGCACCTGCCTGGAGTGTCAGGTATGGTCAGTGGGGTTTGCACTTCAGGGACTATTCTATAAAGTATATTTGAAAGCAGGTCTGCTACTCACCCCTGGGAGTTCATGTTGAGGTGTAGCATGGTGTCCTGTAGCAGGCTGGCCTGCTGGTTCTGAGGTGAAACACCCACACCTCCATTCACTCCCATCGGGTTACCCCCTGACAGTGTAAGAAACATTAACACAGTCAATATTCAACATAACTTTTTTATTTTTATTCTCAGAGCTACCAACAAACACTACTTACAAGTCAATGATAGAAATAACTTCCCCCCTGTGTTTTATTTGCAAATGACTTGATAAAAAAGGCCAACTTGACAAATGTTGACAAACAAAATGTGCAGAGATAAACATATGCGTGCTGGAGTAATTCCCATTAAAGTGGGGGGCAGCAGTATAACCTTACCACTGTGGATATTGACTGGTTACATTCTTCAATCCCCAAGAGGGACATGCACACGGTTGCTGTGGTACATCAATTATTAAAACCAGTAAAAAAAAAAAAAAAAGATACATTAGACTGGACTAACTAAACAGCTTACCCATGGGATTGAGCGGCCTCATGCCCGGTTGGCTCTGCAGGCCCTGTGAGGGCAGAGAAGCCTGGTTGGGCTGGCTCTGCAGGCCCTGGTAAGTGAGGCCCAAGGCGGCGTAGGCCCTCTCGATGGAGCTGGGGTCGATCTGGCTGGGGGGGTTGAGGTTTGGGGTGCTGGGCTGGCCTCCGGGCACTGAGCCCAGGGAACTACCCAGACCTACACCAGCACCCCCTAGCAGAGCTGTAGAGACAGTAGAGGGGCAGATCCATTGGTGTTAATACTTCTGTCCTCTAGGACGCATGCTATGAACACCGAGGTCAGGAACACAAGGAACTGGTCTGTCGAAGTTTAAAATGTAGTCACTTACAACATATTTATACAGCAACAGATCCAGAAGTCCACGGCAGAGTTCAATCATAAGACAATATCTCATAGCATCTAGACCACTTGTATACAAACACACACTATTTTAAAGATGGCTCTTTAAAACCTAATAAGAATACTACAACCACATACTACTATTACAGGAGCCAGCTGTGTGTGTGTGTGTGTGTGTGTGTGTGGGGGAGTAGCGTTTGATGGGCAGAGACACTCACACTGCTGGTTCCTCTTGTCCCCGGCGTTCTTGAGTGGCAGGCAGACCGGACAGTCGTGCCGTGTACAGTTCTTCCAGTGAGAGATGATCTGTCTGGATGAAGCACAGTGAGCCACTGGGGAAGAGAGAGGGGGGTGGGGCAGAGAGCGGAAAATAAAAAGGGAGGGAGAAAAGGCTAATGTGATGAGTATGTCAGACAATGGTGAATATCATACACATCTCAGGTAAAGGTGTGACAGGGAACCATCTTGCAGGTCTTTCTCTTCAGTGTTTCATCAGCTCACCTTGGCAAGATTTGCCGGCCTGGCAGTGGGTCATGTGGTTGAGGACGTTCTTCATGGTGCGGCAGTGTGGCAGGTTGCACTGGCGCACCTCCCCGTTGGCTTGCTCCCGCCGCTGGCACTTGTGTGCGTGTAGCAGGAGCACTAGTTGCTGCTGGATAAGCTTGCGCTTCTCAGGGTCGGCCGTAGGGGGCGCCCCGGCTGCTGCGGCAGCTGCGGCTACAGACACGGCGGGCCCTAGGCCTCCCTGGGCGTTGGGGACCATCCCTGCAGTGCCTCCGGCTCCACCGCCCACACCTGCAGCCGACTGCTGGGAGGCCTGGGAATAGAGAGGGAAGGAAGAGAAAAGAGAATTGTGATAGTCAGTTAAGGGCTGGTCAGTGCAGTTGAATGGTACCCAAACGGTAGCATCACCTGCATAAGAAAGCTTTGTGACAGGTAAGTGAGAAGAAATACATAAGAGACTAGCTAGCCAACTTCCTAACCATGGCAGACATGCCCTGCATGGGCTGGCTCTTCTTGTCCATGCTGAACTGGGCCAGGCTGTTGGGCATGGAGCCTTTGTTCTGGAGTGGAGGGCCCAGCCCTGCCTGCTGCCCTCCATAGGGGCCTCCATAGGAGCCCGGGTTACCCATCATACCCATCTGAGGAGATTTTGGGGGAGAAGAAAAACAGTTTAATAAATTGACATTATTTCTAAAGCTTTTATATGCTGCTCCAAACAATGTGTATGAAAATGTACGTGTTCAAGTCATTTGTGTCGTTTCAGACAGTAGCCCTGTTAAATGAACACAACCCCAGGGATATTACCCACTTACAGTGAAGAGCATCTACGCTAAAAGAACCACCATCGCCTTTCAGAGAGATTATTAAATCATGCTGCTTTTTTACCACTAATCAACTTCCCTTCCATTTACACACCAATTAAATCAACCACTTCTAAAGAGAGACAATGTACTTAATTTCTAATCAATTAAGGACAGGTAGCGCTGGTGGGTTCAATTAACTCATTAATGATGGCTTAGAACAGGCAGACCAATTACTACTCCGCCATGCCACAGTTGCCCCACATTTCATGTTGACACGTTGCAATAAGACGACCACTGATGTGAAATATTAATCAAGGGCTTCCACGTGGCTCCCAATTTGTAGTAAAATATCACACCAGCAGTTACCACAAAGTGCTTATACAGACACCGAGCCTAAAACCCCAAAGAGCAAGCAGAAGAGGCAGCGCTGGTGTGTGTGCTCATGCATCTCCACCTCTCCAAGAACTTGAGGTTAAGTGAACGTTTTCATCAATTTGCATAAATTCCCTCCTCCCCGGCTTTCTCCCTCCATATCCCAGCCATGTTCTTTCCTGTGGTCTTTCCAGCTCCCCGACAGAGCCTTTAACCACCCCAAGCTTTTGATCGCTACAACTCCAATTTGTACGTTTTTAAACCATGATTAATACATCCTTAATAGGAGTACTGAAATGTGCTCTTTCAGCCTGCTCTCTATGCGTGTGAATAAACTGTTGGATAGTAACGTTGTGTAACGCTTGTAGCTTTCTTGGTCAGGGGGCCTTACGTGGGGGAAAAAAAGACACCAATCTCCCCTCCTTGGTAAAATAAAGAACAGGTCAATTAAAAAAAAAACATCTCTCTCCTGTGGTCTGAAGGGTCCATACATACCTTGTTCATTGCTCCAGGTTGCTGTACTCTGAGTCCAGCCTGTCCACCAGCCCCCTGCTGCTGTTGTTGCTGCTGCAGAGTCTCAGCCAGCAGGTTACTGTTCCCCCCAATCCCCTGGTTCAAGAAGCCCACCCTGGGGGATCCGTTCATCACCTGCCCACCCATCATGGATTGCTGCTGCTGTCCGTTGCCCTTCTGGGCCCCCATCATTCCCCGATTCATGCTGCCCACCATCCCCACCTGCTGCTGCATTATGCTGGCCTGTTGCTGAGGTGAGAGGTGTTGCTGCTGGCCCATGCCCTGGGGCCCAGGGGACACCTTCATGTTTCCCAGGTGGCCCATGCTGGCCCCGCCTGTGCTGCCCACTGCGCCCTGCTGGGTGGAGGCGTGTGGAGCGCCTGATCGAAGGAGCTCGGAGAGCTGCTTGTGCTTGGCCACCGCATCCTGGCCACCCCCTCCCCCTGGGCCAATCCCACCTCCCAGGCTGGTGTGCAGTTGGCTGAGGTCCCCGCCGTTGACCAGGCCCAACTCTGAGGAGTTGATAAGCTCGTCCGGGAGGTCATGCTCCAGGTCAAACAACGAGCCGAAATCTGTGCAGAGAGGGAGAGAAAGAGAGCATATGGAGAGATGAGGGAGAATGAGCAAGACGGGATTGTGAGTGAGAGAAGAGGGGATTGGAAGATAAGAGAAGGAGAGGTGTGCTAGGGCACATTGCTAGCATAACAAATGATTAACAAAACCAAATCCAGTGTACTACATTCAGACATGGTTGCATCAAATGAGGTGGCTAATTGGCATAGCCAGATACCTACATTTGTATAATGAGGAAAACCAAAGATTTGAAATGAAGGCAGATGCCCAAGCAGACACACAACCCCACCCCCACACACAGTGGCCGACCACAGATTGTCTGTGCCGGATCTCCAGCGTGATTTAGCTCGGCAGAGACAAGTTTACACACACGGGGCACACACCGGGCTCAACACTGCATTAACACCACACAGAGAGCCAGGTTAATAGAGACCCTCTGGACCATCACCAGGGTCACTGAACAGTAGGCAACAAACGAGAGAAACGAGGGCAACGTTGTGCAAAGCTGTGCCAGAGTATTGAACACAACCCAGGGATGAGTCTGCTCATTACAAAATGACAACTAGAGAATTTACAAATTACATATAGGCCTACATAATTTTTTTCTGGATATGTTGGACCGCCACAGCATTCTCTGAACAGTATGGGGGGTTCAAAAGTGCAGTATATTTTCTGTTATTAGGGTAACTTGGACCCCTTAAAGTATTTTGTGTCAAGTGGCTGACTTGAGCACGTATCAGATGGACAATGGGAGGCCGTAGCTCTGCAATGACAAAATGTACGAACAGTTTCAAGTCCCATTTCGAACATGCCTTCTCACATAACTACTAGCGAGCATCTGCAGGCCATTTTAACACATCCGAGTGGTAAATAATGTGGCCACGTTCTATGGCTTTTTGTCTTAACCGTGTAATTGTTCACCTTTTTGTATAAGGTTGCTGGCCTGGATCCTCCAGTCTCTCCCACACATCTTCAGAAAAACTAACAATGGCAATTTGAGCATAACAATCACTCGGTTAGCTAGGTAGCTACATGGATGGGCCTCCTGCAGTAGCTAACGTTATCTAACTATGAAATTAACGTTAGCCAGCAATCAAACGAAGCTAGCGTACTAAATTGGAAACATGTAACTTTTCCAGGTAACCAGGTGAAGGAAACTTCAACAATTAGTTTACTAACTAACGATTATATATATTACACACACACATATATAGTTAATGATAACTATGAAATACTCTGTTGGAAAATGTATATACACAGTGTTGAATTTTACTGTTCGTTGGTGCGTTTGAGTTAACGCGTTAGCATTGTATGGCGATGAGCTTTGTCATAACTCGCTTTGAAAGTTAGCTAGCGAGCTGACTAAATAGCTCACTAGTTAGCAAAGTAGCTAGCTACTTGGCTAGGCAAGTCAATTTACTGGTGAGCGAGTAGGACCATTTGTGTTTCATGGATTGCCACTTAGCTAGTTTGCTAATTTATTATAAAACGTATTTCCAACCATCATTTGCCACACCGATCAAGCGGTATGCTTCAGCACTAGCTAGCGCGTTGGCTACTTAAAAATAGTTAGCAAGCTAACGTTAGCTGTGTCGCCTAAAATGAAGTACTTGTCAACATCGGGGATCATTTAAAATGTTAACCGTGTTCCTGACATACCATTTATATTTCCCTGTATTTATTACCTAAATACCAACGACGAATATACGCTGTAGCCAACTACCCATGCAGCGAAGTAGCTATCAATCTAAGCCCCGCATTCATAACTAGCTACAGTAGTAGCCAGCGTTCATCGTAGTGCTGAAATTACTAGCCTATCGCTAGTCAAGTCCGACATACAGTCGCTAGCTAGAGCTAGTACGACAAAAACAGTGGGGCAATCTTACGGCCCCTTCCTATTTCGAATAAAAATCACATTTAAATGTTAAAATACCAAATAAAAACATAACACATAATACCCTAACAAACCAAATAAAAACAACATTTACCGTTTCCATCGCTGGCTGAGACAGACAGTGCCGGAGAGGATAGTTTAGGCCTCTTGGCTGAAGGCGGGCCAGAGTCCAGAACGTTCTCGGCCATATTTTTTCGAATTAAAAAGATATACGGTATCCACAACGGAAGACGTTTTCACGTCTTTTGAACCTTATTTTCCTTTTCGATTCCACAATTCTGACTTTTCCCCCTCCTTTTGGGGGACGAAGGGGGGGAAAGTCGCGTGTACAATATACTCCTTTCCTGGGCTCGCCTCTCGATTTCAGTTTCGGCGTATCAACCCCCTCCCTAGTCGAATTTTTTGTTCTTTATAAATTGCCAGCGGAGGAGGAGGGGGCTCGGTGTGAGAGAGAGGGAGACACACGTAGTGGCTCTCCTCTAAACTTATATAGCTTCATCTGATGCGAGAAAATTGTCCCAATATATATCTTCCATGATTACACCCGTCATTTATGCCACCCTTAGCATAAGATGAACATAAACGTCGGGCAGCAAACCCTTGTCGGCTGTGGCAAAGAGGTGATGCGAAAAAATCCAGCGCAGCTGCAATTTATTGGGGATAGAATAAATAGCTTGTTATCTCCAGGGTCTGGAAAATGCAATATTTGAAAAGTGTGTATTTCAATACATGTATCCTATATGTTGCAATGTAGTACAAATATGATACAATTTATCTGGTTAAATCAGAATTGCAACTGCATGCATGGTGGTAAATTATGGACATGGGAATTTGAATACATTAATGGGATGTCAATGGTTGCACCATGCAACAACTTATTTCATATAACCTAGTAGAACTACACTCTTGAATACTTCTTTATAATGCGGAGGTTTTTCAGTCACCTCTCTTCTTTCCTTCCTTTAGGGCCCCTGGCTCCTACCAGGCCACGTTCAGCAGCCCACTGAAACGTCCAGAATGTAAGTAAATGCAGAGCCATACAGGCCTATATATACTGGATAAATGCATATAGGACTGGCACGATGGCAACACCCATCCGTAGCACGCGCTCCAGCAGGTGTATCTCACTGATCATCCCTAAAGCCAACACCTCATTCGGCCGCCTTTCGTTCCAGTACTCTGCTGCCTGTGACTGGAACGAATTGCAAAAATCGCTGAAGTTGAAGACTTTTATCTCCCTCACCAACTTCAAACATCAGCTATCTGAGCAGCTAACCGATCGCTGCAGCTGTACATAACCTATTGGTAAATAGCCCACCCATTTTCACCTACCTCATCCCCACAGTTTTTATTTATTTACTTTTCTGCTCTTTTGCACACCAATATCTCTCTACCTGTACATGATCATCTGATAATTTATCACTCCAGTGTTAATCTGCAATATTGTAATTATTTGCCTACTTCCTCATGCCTTTTGCACACATTGTATATAGACTCCCCTTTTTTTCTACTGTGTTATTGACTTGTTAATTGTTTACTCCATGTGTAACTCTGTGTTGTCTGTTCACACTGCTATGCTTTATCTTGGCCAGGTCGCAGTTGTAAATGAGAACTTGTTCTCAACTAACCTACCTGGTTAAATAAAGGTGAAATAAAAAATAAAAATAAAAATACCCTATTTTACACTGCTACTACTCTCTGTTTATTATCTATGCATCGTCACATTAACTCTACCTACATGTACAAATTACCTCAACTAACAAGTGCCCACCCACATTGACTCTGTACCAGTACCCCCTGTATATAGCCTCGCTACTGTTATTTTGCTGCTGCTCTTTAACTATGTTATTTTAATGAAACATTTTTACTTATGTATTTTTTACTTAACACTTATCTTTCTGCATTGTTGTTTAAGGGCTTGTAAGTAAGCATTTCACTGTAAGGTAGATACGATACACCTGTTGTATTCAGCGCATGTGACAAATACAATTTCATAAGATTATAAGTGCAACTTATAAAAAACAAAATCACCGTAAATATAAAAATAACACTGACACTTTCTATGGTATTGGAAGTGAGCCCTCATCTAATTCAGTTGGTTAGCCTCCACCATGTTGTGCCATACTACATGCCTGCCTGGTCCTGCTTTGACTCTGCCCTATGGTTTATGCAACTGTCTGGCTGGACTTTTCCCTTATCATGACTTCAATTCCATCCATTACATTACAGTAGGAATGCCCCCCTGGGCTCTCTAGAGCTAGACTGGACTAGATACATAGTTATGTTCCCTGGACACCGTTTCCAAACCCCGATATCCAACCCATCCACAGCCAGGATGGGCTCCCCTGCATTAGTGTTACGCTTGAACAAAAGCCTGCACACACACACACACAGTGGCACTCCAGTCAGAGTTGCCCATCTTTATAGTCCATGGGTCAAACCCACAAATTTGGGCCTTCGGGCTCACTTGTGTTGAAAATGTCTCATAGCGATTTTCTTGAAGACTTTGTCCCTAAAGTTGGAAAATGTGTGTCAGCAGTGCAGTACTGGCAGCTTTCTCTGTGTACGCAGACCCGCAAGCAACAGCGGCCGGGCCCTGATGAGTTCAGATTTTTTGTGGCCCCCACCCCCATCGAATTTACCCATCCCTGCTCTAGTTCCTCAACAACACAGCTAGCTGAGCTCAAAAAAGCACCTTATAGTTTAAGACTCGTCTTTAAATCATAAAAGTGCTTTGAAATTACTAAGGAACTTTGCACACTTTGAAGAGGTATATGGCCACTTGGAGACACCAGTTAGTCCTTTGACTCAAACCCTTGTCATTTCTTTGTTTTGTGTTGCACCTACAGCACATTTTCCAGGAATATTCTTATCATGTTACTGAGTTTATCCAGAGTATTTTCAGACTTTGTTATCAACAAATGCGGCAAAAAGTACAGTAAATGTAAAATGCACAATAAATTAACAGCAACAGTGTAATGTTTGGATTCAGTCTTGTGTCAGGTGAACTTGTGTCCTCACCTTTGGTCTAACAATTTTCCCATAATCTCCAAACTTTCAATTTCCTTTCAATTGCTACCATGGTTATGCATTTCATATTTCTTCTGTAAGAAACATTTAAATGTAGCCCTGTCACGTTCGTCATAAGGAGTAGACCAAGAAGCAGTATGTTCAATCCTTTATTATGGGAATAGAAAACTTCAAAGAACAAAACAATAAAACGAACAAACGAAACGTGACGCTATAATAATGCTCACAGAAAACTAAATATAGACATGATCCCACAAAGCACATTTGGAAAATGGCTACCTAAATATGATTCCCTATCAGAGACATTGATAAACAGCTGCCTCTGATTGGGAACCATACTAGGCCAACAGAAATATAATTCACCTAGATAACCCACCCTTAAATCACACCTTGACTTATCCAACATAGAGAATAAAAGCTATCTATGGTCAGGGCGCGACAGTACTCCCCCAATGTGTGGACTCCGGACTCAAAACCTGACTCAATAGGGGATGGTCCGGGTGGGCATCTACCGTCGGGGGCAGCTCCGGTGCGGGGCGAAGTACCCACTCCGCTCGTGGACACGTCATCAGAGAAACTGGACCTTGGCTCGTTGCCGGGAAGAACCGGACCGTGAATCATCGCCGGATGCTCCGGACCGTGGATCGTCACCGGGGGCTCGGGGCCGTGGATCGTCACCGGGGGCTCCGGACCGGGAACCGTTGCCGGAAGCTCTGGATTGGGAACTGTCGCCGGAAGCTCTGGACTGTGGAGGCACACTGGAGGACTGCACAACCCGTCCTGGCTGGATGCTCATTTTCTCACGGCAAGTGCGAGGAGCTGGCACAGAACGCACCAGGCTATGGATGCGCACTGGAGACACATTGCGTATCTGCATAAAACATGGTGCCTGACTAGTCCCACGCGACTGTCTTGCCCCAGACACCAAAACATCCACTCTACCTCATCACTCCCCTCAACTATAAAAAAAAAAAAAAATATCTCCCCATACTCCTCGTTCAGTCTATCCCAATATTCCTCTTCGCTCTCAGACTCGCCCCTCGGCTTCGCCGACCAACCCGTGTGCCACCCCCCAAAAGTTTTTGGGGCTGCCTCTCGGGCTTCCGTCGTGGTCGTGAACTTCGGAGTCTCCGTTGATCCTCCTGCGTCTGCTTGCATGGAAGGCTTTCGTCTCCTGCCATTATCTCCTCCCAAGTCCAGGATGTCTTCTCCTCCTGGTCACGCTGCTTGGTCCATTTGTGGTGGGATCTTCTGTCACGTTCGTCATAAGGAGTAGACCAAGATGCAGCATGGTATGTTTCCATCCTTTATTATGGAATAGAAAACTTCAAAGAACAAAACAACCAAACAAACCGTGAAGCTATAATAATGCTCATAGACAAGATCCCACAAAGCACAATGGGAAAATAGCTACCTAAAAATGATCCCCAATCAGAGACAACGATAAACAGCTGCCTCTGATTGGGAACCATACTAGGTACAACATAGAAATATAATTCACCTAGATAACCCACCCTTAAATCACACCACGACCTAACCAACAAAGAGAATAAAAGCTCTCTATGGTCAGGGCTTGACAGCCCTATCAATATAGGCCAATTCCCACGGGTATAAAGGGTTAATCCCACAGAAGCCTTTTTCCAATATGGCCACCAAACAACTCAATGGGGTCCTATTTGATCAATTTCACATGACCATACCTGTATAAATTAGAATTGGCAGTGAAGGCTGCTGAAGGGAGAGCAGCCATTTCCATGAGCCCATCCTCCCCAATTAAGGTGCCACCAACCTCCTGTTAATTGTAGCATGTCCAAAAATATATTCATATGTTCAAAGTGAATTTATCAAACAAATTTATCAAACAAACACAAGTAAAGTAACATGGCTATATACAGTGAGTACCAAGTAATAACATGGCTATAACATGGCTATATACAGGGAGTACCGGGTAATAACATGGCTATATACAGGGATTACCGGGCAATAACATGGCTTTATACAGGGAGTACCTGGCAATAACATGGCTATATACAGGGAGTACCTGGCAATAACATGGCTATATACAGGGATTACCAAGTAATAACATGGCTATAACATGGCTATATACAGGGAGTACCAGGTAATAACATGGCTATATACAGGGAGTACCGGGTAATAACATGGCTATATACAGGGAGTACCTGGCAATAACATGGCTATATACAGGGAGTACCTGGCAATAACATGGCTATATACAGGGATTACCAAGTAATAACATGGCTATAACATGGCTATATACAGGGAGTACCAGGTAATAACATGGCTATATACAGGGAGTACCAGGTAATAACATGGCTATATACAGGGAGTACCGGGTAATAACATGGCTATATACAGGGAGTACCAGGTAATAACATGGCTATAACATGGCTATATACAGGGAGTACCAGGTAATAACATGGCTATATACAGGGAGTACCTGGCAATAACATGGCTATATACAGGGAGTACCTGGCAATAACATGGCTATATACAGGGATTACCAAGTAATAACATGGCTATAACATGGCTATATACAGGGAGTACCAGGTAATAACATGGCTATATACAGGGAGTACCGGGTAATAACATGGCTATATACAGGGAGTACCAGGTAATAACATGGCTATATACAGGGAGTAAGTACCTGGCAATAACATGGCTATATACAGGGATTACCAAGTAATAACATGGCTATATACAGGGAGTACCGGGTAATAACATGGCTATATACAGGGAGTACCGGGTAATAACATGGCTATATACAGGGAGTACCAGGTAATAACATGGCTATATACAGGAATTACCAGGTAATAACATGGCTATATACAGTGAGTCCTAGGTAATAACATGGCTATATACAGTGAGTACCAGGTAATAACATGGCTTTATACAGTGAGAACCAGTACCGAGTCTATGTGCATGTGTACGAGGTAATTGAGGTAGATATGTACATATAGGTAGGGATAAAGTGAATAGGCAACAGTAGCAGCAGCGTACAATATGTGGTGTGTGTGAAAGTGTGTGTGTGAGTGTGTGGCGTCAGTATCCATGTGTACGTATTCTATGTGTGTGTGGCCATATGTAGCGTGTGCGTGTTGGGGTGTCGGTGTAAGTACTGTATATGTGAGTGTGTGTGTAGAGTCCAGTGTGTGTCGAGTTCAATGTGTGTAGAATCCAGTGTGTGTGTGTAGAGTCCAGTGTGTGTGTAGAGTCCAGTGTGTGAGTGGAGTCCAGTGTGTGAGTGGAATCCAGTGTGTGAGTGGAGTCCAGTGTGTGGATAGAGTCCAGTGTGTGAGTAGAGTCCAGTGTGTGAGTAGAGTCCAGTGTGTGAGTAGAGTCTAGTGAGTGGGTAGAGTCCAGTGCGTGTGTAGAGTCCAGTGCGTGTATGTAGAGTCCAGTGCGTGTGTGTGGAGTCCAGTGTGTGTGTGGAGTCCAGTGTGTGAGTGGAGTCCAGTGTGTGAGTGGAATCCAGTGTGTGAGTGGAGTCCAGTGTGTGGATAGAGTCCAGTGTGTGAGTAGAGTCCAGTGTGTGAGTAGAGTCCAGTGTGTGAGTAGAGTCCAGTGTGTGAGTAGTGTCCAGTGTGTGGATAGAGTCCAGTGTGTGAGTAGAGTCCAGTGTGTGGATAGAGTCTAGTGTGTGAGTAGAGTCTAGTACGTGGGTAGAGTCCAGTGCGTGTGTAGAGTCCAGTGTGTGTGGAGTCCAGTGTGTGTAGAGTCCAGTGTGTGTGTGTGTGTGTGTGTGTAGAGTCCAGTGTGTGTGTGTGTGTGTGTGTGTGTGTGTGTGTGTGTGTGTGTGTGTGTGTGTGTGTGTGTGTGTGTGTGTGTGTGTGTGTGTGTGTGTGTGTGTGTGTGTGTGTGTAGAGTCCAGTGTGTGTGTGTGTGTGTGTGTGAGAGTCCAGTGTGTGTGTGTGTGTGTGTGTGAGTAGAGTCCAGTGTGTGTGTGTGTGAGTAGAGTCCAGTGTGTGTATGTAGAGTCCTGTGTGTGTGTAGAGTCCAGTGTGAGTAGTGTCCAGTGTGTGAGTAGAGTCTAGTGTGTGAGGAAAGTCCAGTGCGTGTGTAGAGTCCAGTGTGTGTGTGTGTGTGTGTGTGTGTGTGTGTGTGTGTGTGTGTGTGTGTGTGTGTGTGTGTGTGTGTGTGTGTGTGTCCTGCGTGTGTGTAGTCCACTGTGTGAGTGTGTGTGTGTGTGTGTGTGTGTGTGTGTGTGTGTGTGTGTGTGTGTGTGTGTGTGTGTGTGTGTGTGTGTGTGTGTGTGTGTGTGTGTGTGTGTGTGTGTGTGTGAGTCCAGTGTGTGAGTAGATTCCAGTGTGTGAGTATAGTCCAGTGTGTGTGTGTGTAGAGTCCAGTGTGTAAGTAGAGTCCAATGTGTGAGTAGAGTCCAATGTGTGAGTAGAGTCCAGTGTGTGAGTAGAGTCCAGTGTGTGAGTAGAGTCCACTGTGTGAGTAGAGTCCAGTGTGTGTGTAGAGTCCAGTGTGTGTGTAGTGTCCAGTGTGTGTGTGTGTGTGTGTGTGTGTGTGTGTGTGTGTGTGTGTGTGTGTGTGTGTGTGTGTGTGTGTGTGTGTGTGTGTGTGTGTGTGTGTGTGTGTGTGTGTGTGTGTGTGTGTGTGTGTGTGTGTGTGTGTGTGTGTGTGTGTGTGTGTGTGTGTGTGTGTGTGTGTGTGTGTGTGTGTGTGTGTGTGTGTGTGTGTGTGTGTGTGTGTGTGTGTGTGTGTGTGTGTGTGTGTGTAGATTCCAGTGTGTGTAGAGTCCAGTGTGTGTGTGTGTGTGTAGAGTCCAGTGTGTGTAGTCCAGTGTGTGTAGAGTCCAGTGTGTGTGTGAGTCCAGTGTGTGAGTAGAGTCCAGTGTGTGTAGAGTCCAGTGTGTGAGTAGAGTCCAGTGTGTGAGTAGAGTCCAGTGTGTGAGTAGAGTCCAGTGTGTGAGTAGAGTCCAGTGTGTGAGTAGAGTCCAGTGTGTGAGTGTGTGAGTGTGTGGATAGAGTCCAGTGTGTGGTAGAGTCCAGTGTGTGTGAGTCCAGTGTGTGTAGAGTCCAGTGTGTGGTTTGTAGAGTCCAGTGTGTGTGTGTAGAGTCCAGTGTGTGTGTGTAGAGTCCAGTGTGTGTGTGTGTGTGTGGAGTCCAGTGTGTGTGTGAGTCCAGTGTGTGTGTGTGTCCAGTGTGTGTAGTGTCCAGTGTGTGTGTGTGGGTCCAGTGTGTGTGTGTCCAGTGTGTGTGTGAGTCCAGTGTGTGTGTGTGTCCAGTGTGTGTGTGTGTGTGTGTGTGTGTGTGTGTGTGTGTGTGTGTGTGTGTGTGTGTGTGTGTGTGTGTGTGTGTGTGTGTGTGTGTGTGTGTGTGAGTCCAGTGTGTGTGTGAGTCCAGTGTGTGAGTCCTGTGTGTGTGTCCTGTGTGAGAGTGTGTGTGTGTGTGAGAGTCCAGTGTGTGAGTAGAGTCCAGTGTGTGAGTAGTGTCCAGTGTGTGTGAGTAGAGTCCAGTGTGTGAGTAGTGTCCAGTGTGTGAGTAGTGTCCAGTGTGTGAGTAGTGTCCAGTGTGTGTGTAGAGTCCACTGTGTGTGTGTGTGTGTGTGTGTGTAAAGTCCAGTGTGTGTGAGTCCAGTGTGTGTGTGTAGAGTCCAGTGTGTGTGTAGAGTCCAGTGTGTGTAGTGTCCAGTGTGTGTGTTTGTGTGTGTGTGTAGAGTCCAGTGTGTGTGTAGAGTCCAGTGTGTGTGTGTGTGTGTGTGTGTGTGTGTGTGTGTCCAGTGTGTGTGTGTGTGTGTGTGTGTGTGTGTGTGTGTGTGTGTGTGTGTGTGTGTGTGTGTGTGTGTGTGTGTGTGTAGTGTGTGTGTGTGTAGAAATTCCAGTGTGTGAGTAGATTCAGTGTGTGAGTATAGTCCAGTGTGTGTGTGTGGAGTCCAGTGTGTGAGTAGAGTCCAATGTGTGAGTAGAGTCCAATGTGTGAGTAGAGTCCAGTGTGTGAGTAGAGTCCACTGTGCGAGTAGAGTCCACTGTGTGAGTAGAGTCCAGTGTGTGAGTAGAGTCCAGTGTGTGAGTAGAGTCCAGTGTGTGAGTGGAGTCCAGTGTGTGATAGAGTCCAGTGTGTGGATAGAGTCCAGTGTGTGGGTAGAGTCAGTGCGTGTGTAGAGTCCAGTGCGTGTGTAGAGTCCAGTGTGTGTGTAGAGTCCAGTGTGTGTGTCCAGTGTGTGGAATCCAGTGTGTGTAAGTCAGTGTGTGTAGAGTCAGTGTGTGTGTAGAGTCCAGTGCGTGTGTAGAGTCCAGTGCGTGTGTGTCCAGTGTGTGTGTGTGTCCAGTGTGTGTGTGTGTGTGTGTGTGTGTGTGTGTGTGTGTGTGTGTGTGTGTGTGTGTGTGTGTGTGTGTGTGTGTGTGTGTGTGTGTGTGTGTGTGTGTGTAGAGTCCTGTGTGTGTGTAGAGTCCTGTGTGTGTAGAGTCCTGTGTGTGTGTAGAGTCCAGTGTGTGCGTAGAGTCCAGTGTGTGAGTAGTGCCCAGTGTGTGAGTAGTGCCCAGTGTGTGAGTAGTGTCCAGTGTGTGAGTAGAGTCTAGTGTGTGAGTAAAGTCCAGTGCGTGTGTAGAGTCCAGTGTGTGTGTGTAGAATCCAGTGTGTGAGTACAGTCCAGTGTGTGTATCGTCCAGCGTGTGAGTAGAGTCCAGTGCATATGTGTAGAGTCCAGTGCATATGTGTAGAGTCCAGTGCGTGTGTAGAGTCCAGTGTGAGTGGAGTCCAGTGTGTGTGTGTGTGTGTGTGTGTGTGTGTGTGTGTGTGTGTGTGTGTGTGTGTGTGTGTGTGTGTGTGTGTGTGTGTGTGTGTGTGTGTGTGTGTGTGTGTGTGTGTGTGTGTGAAATTCAGTGTGTGAGTAGATTCCAGTGTCCAGTGTGTGTGTGTGGAGTCCAGTGTGTGAGAGTGTCCAATGTGTGAGTAGAGTCCAATGTGTGAGTAGAGTCCAGTGTGTGAGTAGAGTCCACTGTGTGAGTAGAGTCCAGTGTGTGAGTAGAGTCCAGTGTGTGAGTAGAGTCCAGTGTGTGGATGGTGTGTGAGTGGAGTCCAGTGTGTGGATAGAGTCCAGTGTGTGGATAGAGTCAGTGTGTGGGTAGAGTCCAGTGTGTGTAGTCCAGTGCGTGTGTAGAGTCCAGTGTGTGTGTGTGTGAGTCCAGTGTGTGAGAAGTCCAGTGTGTGTGTGTGTGTTTAGAGTCCAGTGTGTGTAGAGTCCAGTGTGTGTGTAGAGTCCAGTGTGTGTGTGGAGTCCAGTGTGTGTGTGTGTGTGTGTGTGTGTGTGTGTGTGTGTGTGTGTGTGTGTGTCCAGTGTGTGGTGTGTGTGTGTGTGTGAGTGTAGAGTCCAGTGTGTGTGTAGAGTCAGTGTGTGAGTAGAGTCCAGTGTGTGAGTAGAGTCCAGTGTGTGTGTAGAGTCCAGTGTGTGTAGAGTCCAGTGTGTGTGTAGAGTCCAGTGTGTGTAGAGTCCAGTGTGTGTGTAGAGTCCAGTGCGTGTGTGGAGTCCAGTGTGTGTGTGTGTGTGTGTGTGTGTGTGTGTGTGTGTGTGTGTGTGTGTGTGTGTGTGTGTGTGTGTGTGTGTGTGTGTGTGTGTGTGTGTGTGTGTGTGTGTGTGTGTGGAGCCCTGTGTGTGTGTAGAGTCCAGTGTGTGTAGTGTCCAGTGTGTGTGTAGAGTCCAGTGTGTGTAGAGTCCAGTGTGTGAGGAGTGTCCAGTGTGTGAGTAGTGTCCAGTGTGTGAGTAGTGTCCAGTGTGTGAGTAGAGTCTAGTGTGTGAGTAGTGTCCAATGTGTGGATAGAGTCCAGTGTGTGAGTTGAGTCAGTGTGTGGATAGAGTCTACTGTGTGAGTAGAGTCTAGTGCGTGGGTAGAGTCTAGTGCGTGGGTAGAGTCCAGTGCGTGTGCAGAGTCCAGTGTGTGTGTGTGTGTGTGTGTGTGTGTGTGTGTGTGTGTGTGTGTGTGTGTGTGTGTGTGTGTGTGTGTGTGTGTGTGTGTGTGTGTGTGTGTGTGTGTGTGTGTGTGTGTGTGTGTGGTGTGTGTGTGTGTGTGTGTGTGTGTGTAGAGCCCAGTGTGTGTGTAGTGTCAGTGTGTAGAGTCCAGTGTGTGTGTAGAGTCCAGTGTGTGAGTAGAGTCCAGTGTGTGAGTAGTCCAGTGTGTGTGTCCAGTGTGTGTGTAGTGTCCAGTGTGTGAGATAGAGTCCAGTGTGTGAGTAGTGTCCAGTGTGTGAGTAGAGTCCAGTGTGTGATTAGAGTCCAGTGTGTGATAGAGTCCAGTGTGTGAGTTGAGTCCAGTGTGTGTGTGTGTAGTCCCAGTGTGTGAGTAGTGTGTGAGTAGAGTCCAGTGTGTGGGTAGTCAGTCCAGTGTGTGGTAGAGTCCAGTGTGTGTGTGTAGAGTCCAGTGTGTGTAGAGTCCAGTGTGTGTGTAGTGTGTGTGTGTGTCCAGTGTGTGAGGAGTCCAGTGTGTGTGTGTGTGTGTGTGTGTGTGTGTGTCCAGTCCAGTGTGTGTGTAGAGTCCAGTGTGTGTGTGTGTGTGTGTGTGTCAGTGTGTGTGTGTGTGTGTAGTGTCCAGTGTGTGTGTGTGTGTGTGTGTGAGTCCAGTGTGTGTGTAGAGTCCAGTGTGTGTAGAGTCCAGTGTGTGAGTGTGTCCAGTGTGTGAGTAGTGTCCAGTGTGTGAGTAGTGGCCAGTGTGTGAGTAGTCCAGTGTGTGAGTAGTGTCCAGTGTGTGGATGTGTGTGTGAGTAGAGTCCAGTGTGTGGATAGGAGTCTAGTGTGTGAGTAGAGTCTAGTGCATGGGTAGAGTCCAGTGTGTGTGTAGAGTCCAGTGTGTGTAGAGTCCAGTGTGTGTATGAGTAGAGTCCAGTGTGTGTAGTCCAGTGTGTGTGTGTGTGTGTGTGTGTGTGTGTGTAGAGTCCAGTGTGTGTGTAGAGTCCAGTGTGTGTGTGTGTGTGTGTGTGTCCAGTATGTGAGTGTGTCCAGTGTGTGAGTAGTGTCCAGTGTGTGAGTAGTGTCCAGTGTGTGAGTAGAGTCTAGTGTGTGAGTAGTGTCCAGTGTGTGTGGGATAGTGTGTGTAGTCCAGTGTGTGTGAGTCAGTGTGTGTGGAGTCCAGTGTGTAGTCCAGTGTGTGTAGAGTCCAGTGTGTGTAGAGTCCAGTGTGTGTAGAGTCCAGTGTGTGTAGAGTCCAGTGTGTGTGTGAGTCCAGTGTGTGTAGTAGTCCAGTCCAGTGTGTGTGTAGAGTCCAGTGTGTGTAGAGTCCAGTGTGTGTAGAGTCCAGTGTGTGTGAGTCCAGTGTGTGAGTAGTGTCCAGTGTGTGATAGAGTCCAGTGTGTGTAGAGTCCAGTGTGTGGAGTAGAGTCTAGTGTGTGAGTAGAGTCTAGTGCGTGGTTAGAGTCCAGTGTGTGTGTAGAGTCCAGTGTGTGTGTAGAGTCCAGTGTGTGTCCAGTGTAGAGTCCAGTGTGTGAGTAGAGTCCAGTGTGTGTGTAGAGTCCAGTGTGTGTAGAGTCCAGTGTGTGTGTAGAGTCCAGTGTGTGTATGTCCAGTGTGTGGAGTAGAGTCCAGTGTGTGTATAGTCCAGTGTGTGAGTAGAGTCCAGTGCATGTGTAGAGTCCAGTGCGTGTGTAGTCCAGTGTGTGTGTAGAGTCCAGTGTGTGTGTGTGTCCAGTGTGTGTGTGTGTGTGTGTGTGTGTGTGTGTGTGTGTGTGTGTGTGTGTGTGTGTGTGTGTGTGTGTGTGTGTGTGTGTGTGTGTGTGTGTGTGTGTGTGTGTGTAGAGTCCAGTGTGTGTCCTGTGTGTGTAGAGTCCAGTGTGTGTGTAGAGTCCAGTGTGTGAGTAGTGCCCAGTGTGTGAGTAGTGCCCAGTGTGTGAGTAGTGTCCAGTGTGTGAGTAGAGTCTAGTGTGTGAGTAAGTCAGTGCGTGTGTAGGAGTCCAGTGTGTGTGTAGAATCCAGTGTGTGAGTACAGTCCAGTGTGTGTATCGTCCAGCGTGTGGTAGAGTCCAGTGCATATGTGTAGAGTCCAGTGCATATGTGTAGAGTCCAGTGCGTGTGTAGAGTCCAGTGTGAGTGGAGTCCAGTGTGTGTGTGTGTGTGTGTGTGTGTGTGTGTGTGTGTGTGTGTGTGTGTGTGTGTGTGTGTGTGTGTGTGTGTGTGTGTGTGTGTGAGTGTGTGTGTGTGTGTGTGTCCAGTGTGTGTGTGTCCAGTGTGTGTGTAGAGTCCAGTGTGTGTAGAGTCCAGTGTGTGAGAGTGTCCAGTGTGTGAGTAGTGTCCAGTGTGTGAGTAGTGTCCAGTGTGTGTAGAGTCTAGTGTGTGATTAGTGTCCAGTGTGTGTGTAGAGTCCAGTGTGTGTAGAGTGTGTGTGTAGAGTCCAGTGTGTGTGTGTGTCCAGTGTGTAAGTAGTGTGTGTAGTAGAGTCCAGTGTGTGAGTAGAGTCCAGTGTGTGAGTAGAGTCCAGTGTGTGAGTAGAGTCCAGTGTGTGTGTAGAGTCCAGTGTGTGTGTGAGTCCAGTGTGTGTAGAGTCCAGTGTGTGTGGAGTCCAGTGTGTGTGTAGAGTCCAGTGTGTGAGTGGAGTCCACTGTGTGAGTAGAGTCCAGTGTGTGAGTAGAGTCCAGTGTGTGAGTAGAGTCCAGTGTGTGGGTGGAGTCCAGTGTGTGAGTGGAGTCCAGTGTGTGGATAGAGTCCAGTGTGTGGATAGAGTCCAGTGTGTGGGTAGAGTCCAGTGCGTGTGTAGAGTCCAGTGCGTGTGTAGAGTCCAGTGTGTGTGTGTGGAGTCCAGTGTGTGTAGAATCCAGTGTGTGTGTGTGTGTGTGTGTTTGTGTGTGTGTGTGTGTGTGTGTGTGTGTGTGTGTGTGTGTGTGTGTGTGTGTGTGTGTGTGTGTGTGTGTGTGTGTGTGTGTGTGTGTGTGTGTGTGTGTGTGTGTGAGCCCTGTGTGTGTGTAGAGTCCAGTGTGTGTAGAGTCCAGTGTGTGTGTAGAGTCCAGTGTGTGTAGAGTCCAGTGTGTGAGAGTGTCCAGTGTGTGAGTAGTGTCCAGTGTGTGAGTAGTGTCCAGTGTGTGAGTAGAGTCTAGTGTGTGAGTAGTGTCCAATGTGTGGATAGAGTCCAGTGTGTGAGTTGAGTCCAGTGTGTGGATAGAGTCTACTGTGTGGTAGAGTCTAGTGCGTGGGTAGAGTCTAGTGCGTGGGTAGAGTCCAGTGCGTGTGTAGAGTCCAGTGTGTGTGTGTGTGTGTGTGTGTGTGTGTGTGTGTGTGTGTGTGTGTGTGTGTGTGTGTGTGTGTGTGTGTGTGTGTGTGTGTGTGTGTGTGTGTGAGTGTGTGTGTGAGTCCAGTGTGTGTGTGTGTGTGTGAGTCCAGTGTGTGTAGAGTCCAGTGTGTGTGTGAGTCCAGTGTGTGTGATAGAGTCCAGTGTGTGTGTAGAGTCTGTGCATGGGTAGTGTGTGTGTGTAGAGTCCAGTGTGTGTAGAGTCCAGTGTGTGTAGAGTAGTGTGTGTAGAGTCCAGTGTGTGAGTAGTGTCCAGTGTGTGTGTAGAGTCCAGTGCGTGTGTAGAGTCCAGTGTGTGTGTAGAGTGTGTGTGTGTGTGTCCAGTGTGTGAGTACAGTCCAGTGTGTGTATAGAGTCCAGTGTGTGGTAGAGTCCAGTGCATGTGTAGAGTCCAGTGCGTGTGTGAGTCCAGTGCGTGTGTAGAGTCCAGTGTGTGTGTAGAGTCCAGTGTGTGTGTAGTGTCCAGTGTGTGTGTGTGTGTCCAGTGTGTGTGTGTGTGTGTGTGTGTGTGTGTGTGTGTGTGTGTGTGTGTGTGTGTGTGTGTGTGTGTGTGTGTGTGTGTGTGTAGTCCAGTGTGTGTAGAGTCCAGTGTGTGTGTAGAGTCCAGTGTGTGTAGAGTCCAGTGTGTGAGAGTCCAGTGTGTGAGTAGTGTCCAGTGTGTGAGTAGTGGCCAGTGTGTGAGTAGAGTCTAGTGTGTGAGTAGTGTCCAGTGTGTGGATAGAGTCCAGTGTGTGAGTAGTCCAGTGTGTGGATGTCTAGTGTGTGAGTAGAGTCTAGTGCATGGGTAGTCCAGTGTGTGTGTAGAGTCCAGTGTGTGTAGAGTCCAGTGTGTGTAGAGTCCAGTGTGTGTAGAGTCCAGTGTGTGAGTAGAGTCCAGTGTGTGTGTAGAGTCCAGTGCGTGTGTAGAGTCCAGTGTGTGTGTAGAGCCCTGTGTGTGTGTAGAGTCCAGTGTGTGTAGAGTCCAGTGTGTGTAGAGCCCAGTGTGTGTAGAGTCCAGTGTGTGAGGTGTCCAGTGTGTGAGTAGTGTCCAGTGTGTGAGTAGTGTCCAGTGTGTGAGTAGTGTGTGTGATTAGTGTCCAGTGTGTGTGGGAGTCAGTGTGTGTAGAGTCCAGTGTGTGTAGAGTCCAGTGTGTGTGTGTGGAGTCCAGTGTGTAAGTAGAGTCCAGTGTGTGAGTAGAGTCCAGTGTGAGTAGAGTCCACTGTGTGAGTAGAGTCCAGTGTGTGAGTAGTGTCCAGTGTGTGTGTAGAGTCCAGTGTGTGTGTCCAGTGTGTGTAGAGTCCAGTGTGTGTGTAGAGTCCAGTGTGTGAGTAGAGTCCAGTGTGTGTGTAGAGTCCAGTGTGTGGTAGAGTCCAGTGTGTGAGTAGTGTCCAGTGTGTGGATAGAGTCCAGTGTGTGTAGAGTCCAGTGTGTGGATAGAGTCTAGTGTGTGAGTAGAGTCTAGTGCATGGGTAGAGTCCAGTGTGTGTGTAGAGTCCAGTGTGTGTAGAGTCCAGTGTGTGTAGAGTCCAGTGTGTGTAGAGTCCAGTGTGTGAGTAGAGTCCAGTGTGTGTGTAGAGTCCAGTGCGTGTGTAGAGTCCAGTGTGTGTGTAGTCCAGTGTGTGTGTAGAGTCCAGTGTGTGAGTACAGTCCAGTGTGTGTATAGTCCAGTGTGTGAGTAGAGTCCAGTGCATGTGTAGAGTCCAGTGCGTGTGTAGAGTCCAGTGCGTGTGTAGAGTCCAGTGTGTGTGTAGAGTCCAGTGTGTGTGTAGAGTCCAGTGTGTGTGTGTGTGTGTGTGTGTGTGTGTGTGTGTGTGTGTGTGTGTGTGTGTGTGTGTGTGTGTGTGTGTGTGTGTGTGTGTGTGTGTGTGTGTGTGTGTGTGTAGAGTCCTGTGTGTGTGTAGAGTCCTGTGTGTGTAGAGTCCAGTGTGTGTGTAGAGTCCAGTGTGTGAGTAGTGCCCAGTGTGTGAGTAGTGCCCAGTGTGTGAGTAGTGTCCAGTGTGTGAGTAGAGTCTAGTGTGTGAGTAAAGTCCAGTGCGTGTGTAGAGTCCAGTGTGTGTGTGTAGAATCCAGTGTGTGAGTACAGTCCAGTGTGTGTATCGTCCAGCGTGTGAGTAGAGTCCAGTGCATATGTGTAGAGTCCAGTGCATATGTGTAGAGTCCAGTGCGTGTGTAGAGTCCAGTGTGTGGAGTCCAGTGTGTGTGTGTGTGTGTGTGTGTGTGTGTGTGTGTGTGTGTGTGTGTGTGTGTGTGTGTGTGTGTGTGTGTGTGTGTGTGTGTGTGTGTGTGTAGAGCCCTGTGTGTGTGTAGAGTCCAGTGTGTGTAGAGTCCAGTGTGTGTAGAGCCCAGTGTGTGTAGAGTCCAGTGTGTGAGGAGTGTCCAGTGTGTGAGTAGTGTCCAGTGTGTGAGTAGTGTCCAGTGTGTGAGTAGAGTCTAGTGTGTGATTAGTGTCCAGTGTGTGTGTGGAGTCCAGTGTGTGTAGAGTCCAGTGTGTGTAGAGTCCAGTGTGTGTGTGTGGAGTCCAGTGTGTAAGTAGAGTCCAGTGTGTGAGTAGAGTCCAATGTGTGAGTAGAGTCCAGTGTGTGAGTAGAGTCCAGTGTGTGAGTAGAGTCCAGTGTGTGTGTAGAGTCCAGTGTGTGAGTAGAGTCCAGTGTGTGTGTGGAGTCCAGTGTGTGTAGAGTCCAGTGTGTGTAGAGTCCAGTGTGTGTGTAGAGTCCAGTGTGTGAGTAGAGTCCACTGTGTGAGTAGAGTCCAGTGTGTGAGTAGAGTCCAGTGTGTGAGTAGAGTCCAGTGTGTGGGTGGAGTAGTGTGTGAGTGTCCAGTGTGTGGATAGAGTCCAGTGTGTGGAGTAGAGTCCAGTGTGTGGAGAGTCTAGTGTGTGTGTAGAGTCCAGTGTGTGTAGAGTCCAGTGTGTGTGTGTGTCCAGTGTGTGTAGAATCCAGTGTGTGTGTGTGTTTAGTCCAGTGCATTTGTGTGTGTGTGTGTGTGTGTGTGTGTGTGTGTGTGTGTGTGTGTGTGTGTGTGTGTGTGTGTGTGTGTGTGTGTGTGAGTCCCTGTGTGTGTGTAGAGTCCAGTGTGTGTAGAGTCCAGTGTGTGTGTAGAGTCCAGTGTGTGTAGAGTCCAGTGTGTGAGTCCAGTGTGTGAGTAGTGTCAGTGTGTGGTAGTGTCCAGTGTGTGAGTAGAGTCTAGTGCGTGTGTAGTGTCCAGTGTGTGGATAGAGTCCAGTGTGTGAGTACAGTCCAGTGTGTGTAGAGTCCAGTGTGTGTAGAGTCCAGTGCATGTGTGTAGAGTCCAGTGTGTGTGTAGTCCAGTGCGTGTGTGTGTCCAGTGTGTGTGTGTGTGTGTGTGTGTGTGTGTGTGTGTGTGTGTGTGTGTGTGTGTGTGTGTGTGTGTGTGTGTGTGTGTGTGTGTGTAGTGTGTCCTGTGTGTGTAGTGTCCAGTGTGTGTAGAGTCCAGTGTGTGAGTGTCCAGTGTGTGTGTGTCCAGTGTGTGAGTAGAGTCCAGTGTGTGTAGAGTCCAGTGTGTGGATAGAGTCCAGTGTGTGAGTAGAGTCTAGTGCGTGTGTAGAGTCCAGTGTGTGTGTAGTCCAGTGTGTGTAGTGTGTGTGTGAGTCCAGTGTGTCCAGTGTGTGAGTAGAGTCCAGTGTGTGTGTAGAGTCCAGTGTGTGTGTAGAGTCCAGTGTGTGTGTAGAGTCCAGTGTGTGTGGAGTAGTGTGTGAGTCCAGTGTGTGTGTATAGTCCAGTGTGTGAGTAGAGTCCAGTGCATGTGTAGAGTCCAGTGCGTGTGTAGAGTCCAGTGCGTGTGTAGAGTCCAGTGTGTGTGTAGGAGTCCAGTGTGTGTGTAGAGTCCAGTGTGAGTGTGTGTGTGTGTGTGTGTGTGTGTGTGTGTGTGTGTGTGTGTGTGTGTGTGTGTGTGTGTGTGTGTGTGTGTGTGTGTGTGTGTGTGTGTGTGTGTGTGTGTGTGTGTAGCCCTGTGTGTGTGTAGTCCAGTGTGTGTGTGGAGTCCAGTGTGTGTGAGTCCAGTGTGTGTAGTGCCAGTGTGTGAGTAGTGCCAGTGTGTGAGTAGTGTCCAGTGTGTGAGTAGTCTAGTGTGTGAGTAAAGTCCAGTGCGTGTGTAGAGTCCAGTGTGTGTGTGTAGAATCCAGTGTGTGAGTACAGTCCAGTGTGTGTATCGTCAGCGTGTGAGTAGAGTCCAGTGCATATGTGTGTCCAGTGCATATGTGTAGAGTCCAGTGTGTGTAGAGTCAGTGTGTGTGTGTGTGTGTGTGTGTGTGTGTGTGTGTGTGTGTGTGTGTGTGTGTGTGTGTGTGTGTGTGTGTGTGTGTGTGTGTGTGTGTGTGCCCTGTGTGTGTGTAGAGTCCAGTGTGTGTAGAGTCCAGTGTGTGTAGAGCCCA